>NC_056728.1:843107490-843247490 GCF_019279795.1 Protopterus annectens | reverse complement strand
TATGCAACAGGTATTTAAGTGATATATATACTAGGCTGTCATATCATACATGTATTACTCAAGAAAAAGGAAGTTCTGTCACTGAAAATATACCACAAGTAAAAACTCCCTGCAATGAGGGTAGAAATAAGGTGGGGGTCAAATTCCATACTGAGCTTTAATGTATTTATACACTGTTGACTGGATTAGTCCCACTAAGCTAGTGGCCTCTTTTCAGGGGAGACCAGATGTAGTATTTCTACTACTAGAGGAAATATGGGTAGGGAATGGGATCTCCTCCTCTTACCTGAGCTCCCACAAATTCAAGTGGATGAGATATTGGTTTAATGTCTCATCCTAAGGACAACACACTAAGGAGTGTACTACCTCCTTAAGGCTTGCAGTTTCAGCAATCCAATAACCTGAAATGGGAATAGAACCCTACAGCCTTCTGGTTTCCTAGCACAAAAGGCAAGTGTGCTACCTGTTCCTCCACTGACACTGCGTTTAAACAGCTAATTCTAAACTAGTGGTCTTTCTGTACCCAAATCTCCAACTATAACTCCCTTTAAGTTTTAATACAAATTTTCAAAGGGGGACTGACAAATGGCCTCTCACGCACACAGGAAGAGAACACATGAGTTTATAAGTATTTCACATCAAGTACAGTTGTGTAAAATCTTACCATAACTATAGATGTCCTCTTCACTGTTGCAGTATTCATAACATTACGGATTCCTTGCCTATGGCAGCCTGATCCAGCCAGCATAACAAAAACTTAGTTTGCTTTAAGATACGCCATACGTAACACATATGTGCTCCTTGCCTAGCATAGGGCATAAAGGTGATGTCCAGATGTACCATCCTCAGAAATGAAAGCCCCAGTAAAAATACCAATCCAAGGAAAACCTATCTTTGTTTTGCTTAGTTGCCTTAGAATGACATCTTTCTTCTCAGCTTACTGCTCTTGAAGTTTGTTTTGACTGTCTGAAACTTTACAATAATTGTTTTTTTTTCTGTAGTTAGCTGCTTGTATTTTGTATCGCTACTTTCTGTGTTATTTGATTTTTGACTGTTGAATGTCTGTTTAAATCACTTGAAAGGTTTAGCAACTGCATTGCCATAGAACATTAATGTTGTGCATTTATTTGTTTTCTTCCTGGAAACCGCTTTATTTTTCTCGAGTTCGATCTTTGCTGTTGTTGCCTGTGTAATTCACTGGAATTTGTTAGCGACTACACCACCTTATCACATTTATGCTGTGCATTTCTTTAATTCTGGAATCCACAATATTTTCTTTCCTGTAGTGTGTCTCTGTGTGGTTACATTATTGTTTTAAATCACTCGACCTGCTTGGTGACATTGCTGTTACTATACTGATCACCATTGTCCTAGAAGTGTGTACCCATCTCAATTGCTGTTTCACACTGGCCACGGGTTATTCTGACATGAGTTGGTCCCATTTTTTCTTTAGTTTTTTTTTGTCTGAGCTGCAGATGTGTCCCACATAACTCCAAACTGTGTGTGTGTACTCATAGGTCTTGGCAGAGGTTATTTTTCTTAAGCTGTGCCTAATTATCTTGCAACTGAGTCTTTTGCTACCACTGTATGAATTTGGGCCTGTGGTTTGTCTGTGTGTTTGTTTGACTACTGAAAATGCCTGACTGGTACCTTGCCCCACATGTTCGTCTGTGCTCCATTTAGTTGTATGTCCCCTATCTACAGCATTTAGTGCTCCTGGTATTTCTCTTATTATCCTACCCCAGCTAGCGACCATCAGTACTAGTTCTCTAGCCTTGTCTCTCTCATCTTACTTCAAGCGTTGTATTTTCTTTTTCCTCTCGTTTTTTGTACTTATGAAGCCTGAAAACTGTTTTTGTATTAGCCTTGCTCTACCTAACTGACTCAATCTCAGAAGTTAATCTTGCAGTACCAGATTTTTGCCATAGATGTACCTGAATTTATGCATCTGTTTTACTAGTAGTATTGTTCTGCTTCCAACCTGTGACCAATTTATGTTTAATATTGTGATTCATTGAAGATTACTTATTTGCTGACTAAATCTGGTGCCTTATACAATAATTGCTGTATTTGTTCTAAATAACCTGTACTGTTTTTCTGCACCATTATTGTTTTTGCATTGTTGTATTGCATTGTTTCTCTGCCTTACTCCCCAAACCCTGCTACTACTGTATCACCCTACTCATACTCCACACTCCATTCTTAACCCCTCTAACTCAAACCTGCACTCCTCTCCCCCTCACCCAAATCCACCCAGAGGTTCCCTCTTATACTTCAGTATCTCTTACCTCTCATGCAACTCACCTCTCACACACTAACATTCACAAAACATCCTAAAACCCTAGCATCTCTACCTACTACTGCCTAGTCCCTTCTACTATTCAATAATTACTACTCTCCTATCCCCTTCATCTCACATTTGCCTTCTTTTTTCAGGCTAGCAAGATATTACTTCAGTTCTCCAAACCCATTGACTCACCCTGCCTGGAAATACCTACAGTCAAGTTCATTCATGGAGTTTCCCTTCAAATTTGTGACTAGTTTAAGTATGTCCTGCTTAATCTGTAACAGGTTTTATCTGCTACATGTACTTTTAAGGTGGCTCCTGTGGTGGCTACTCTGTTATACATCTGCAGACTGCTCCCTGCTGTTTTCCCTATCTATTCCTGCTCTCCCACTCTTCTTACCTCCCTCTAACTACTTTCTGCTCTCTGGTAAGCACTCTTGTTTTTCTGGAACCCTTCCTCTTTCTGGCTGCAGACCCTACTCTGGGGGTTTCCCTACCTCACCTACCTAGCCTTCCTGGCTATTTCCAGTTACTATACTTGCATACCTTTGCTTCCCACTTCTGCAGACCTAATTTCAGTCAACTGGTCTCAGAGCCTTTACTGACACCCACCCTGCCTCTCCTGATCACAGTTCTGACAAACCTACCTGAATTTCTGATTGTTTTCCTGAGGCTTCTCTTCCTGCATGTAGCCCTCTTCCATTTGCCCTCACTGCACTCGGGCTCACTTCGCTCCCCTACCCTCCACCCATTCCCACACCCCCATTACAATTTCCTTTATAGCTATCTCTCCCTTCCCTTCCTGCCCCATCATCCACTAAGAAAACACTTCCTGCCAATACCTCCCTCCCACCCTATTGTCTATCACTCTTCCCTACATCACATCCCAACCTTTGACTTTTAAGCTCATTTTACTACCACTCTGCACACACTATATGAAACACCTTCTAATTTCTTCTCTATTCCTCTTCCTTCTCTCTGTTTTAACCTCTTATCACTCACACCTTTCCAACCCACTTACATGCTCTCCTACCACCCACATTAATAATACCTCTCAAACAACTTTCTCATCTATTATCACAAAAAATAAGGCACCTGAGGGTTCACCAGGTAGCAAACAAACTTTAATGAACAAACAAAAACACAACAAAATGCCTTAAAGTTGACCACAGCATTTTCATCAGCAACTTCATCAGATGGGCATACCAACAAAAGTGAGTCCTTTATATATAGTCCTTAATAGGTCCATTAAGTAACCAATCCACAATTAAAGACATATCAACAAACTCCTTCTTCTTCTTTCGGCTTTTCCCAGTTAGGGGTCAAAACAGCAGATCAAGAATACACACCAATCAGCCAGAACTTCACCAGTATTCCTTTATTCAATCCAATGATCTGGTACCTCGGCAATTCGCCTTCAAGGATCATATTTTCATCCATCATGGCAATACATTTTATACCATTTGATATGAAACAATTAATTAATTAATCAATTAAAGTTTCAATTAAGTAAAGGAAAAAGATTTTTTACTTAAAGTGACCTTACATAAGATATCTTTTAACATCTATATATTAATATACAATTTGATACAAAATTATAACAAAACTAACTATGCATATAGATCAAAAATATATTAACATATAACACACTTCAATATGTGAATGAATAAATATAATATATATAAAAGTATATTTTTAATATATAAATTATTTAATTATATATGTGTGTGTATGTCTATATATATCTTAAAGAACACTCTATGAATTCATATTGATGCTGAAAATAATTCCTATACTGAAAATAATTTTTATATACCCAGTTCCTGGTTCAAACCATTTGGTTTTAAAGTGTTAAACTTTAATATCATTCTAGTTTCTAACTCTAACAATTTATTTACTACATTATCTCCCCTTTGAACAAAAGGTTTCCCCAAAACACTAAATTTTAAAGTGTTACTACAGCCACCATGTTTGTCAAGAAAATGTTTAGCAACTGGACTAGATTCATTAGAATTCCTAATATCTTTCAAATGTTCCAGTATTCTTACTTTCACCATTCTCTTTGTTTGTCCTATGTACCAAGTGTTAATACAAGAACATCCCAATACATATACAACACTAGTCGATTTACAATTAAAATAATGCTTCGGAGTATGATTGACTTTGTTTATAGTTTTTACATTTATAACCCTATCACATACACTACAGGAACCACAAACAAAAGTACCCACCTTAATAGAGATAGGTTTCTCCAAATTTATTAAATTATTATTTAATATTTCTTTTAAATTTTTCCCTCTTTTATAGGAGAAAGTAATGAACTTTGGAAATAACTGACCTATGGAATCATCTTCACTTATCAGATACCAAAATTTTTTAACTAGTGATGCAAGTATTAGAAAAAGTTGTGAATTTTGTGACAAAGAATATTTTCTCACTATCCATACTTAAGGTCATCCATTCTCATAGTCTTATAAGCATTAGTCCCTAAGCTAGATTCTGTAGAATTCCTTCCAATAGTGTTATCCCAACATTTTAACAAATGATTTTTATTATACCCTCTGTTCAATTATTTAAGATATACTTTAAGTTCAATATCTATTTCAAAATCTATGCTAGTGTGATTATGGATTCTCTTGAACTCCCCATATGGTAACGCTCTCAATAAATGTGGAGGATGCATACTGCTTGCATGCAAAAACATATTCACTGATGTATGCTTTCTAAATGGTCTGAACTCAATTCTATTTTCTTTTTCAAATAAAGTTAAATCAAGAAAATTAATTTCATTTCTATTAACCTCATAAGAAAATTTAAGATTTTGTTCATTGTTATTCAATATCTCAAAAAAATAAAAAAATTCAGAAAAATTCCCCTTACAAATAAAAATCAAGTCATCAATGAAACGTCTATACAAAACCACATTATTTTTAAAAAATCAGTTGGATAAATAAACTTTTTTTCAAATGAATCCATATAAATAATAGCATAAGATGGTGCATATGCTGCACCCATTGCAGTCCCCTTAATTTGCAAAAAGTATTCTTTATTGAACAGAAAATAACTATGGGTTAAACAAAATTCTAATAAACTAATCAAATAATTAGTTCTAGGCCCTTCACCTAACATATTATATATTGATTCAAGTCCCCATATAGTCTCAATGTTTGTATATAGAGATTTTACATCAATAGTAATTATAATTCCAAGGAATTTTCACAACTTCATTAATGAGATCTTGTGTATTGGAAATGTGGGCAGTTACTTTGTTTAAATATGTAGTAACAAAGCGCAGGCAAGCCACAAAGGAACTCAGGCAAGAAATGTAGTTGTAGTTAACGTATATTTAATAAGAGCGTTTTCACTCCTCTCATAGAAGAGCTTCTTCAGACAAGGATAAAAAGCGCCAAGCGCTACTTTTTAAAAAAACAACAGCTGATGATTTTGATGTCACTTCCTTTTGAGCTGATTACTTACGGAACACTAATATATTAAAGTATATACAGTAAATTACATGAATCTACTTGTTTTAAACAATACCATACCACAGTAACGCCACCAAGTGTACCCTAAGGGTTATAATACAAAGAAAATATTAAAAGTCATCAAATTTTTGATAACAAATACATATATACCCTAAACAAGTAAAAGGGGTAATAAATAGTAAATGCAACACATTAAAAGAGAGTGAATAATACGTATATTATTAATACAAAAGTATTTCAATGAAAATAATGAGGTCTTAACCCTCGCAAATTGGCAGTTCAATTTCTTAGATAGCTATTATATTTCAAAATTACAGAAATGTTACAACACTCATTTAACCCAGGAGGGGAAAAAGCGTTTAATAACAGCTGCCATTCAAGTTCTTTTAATTCAAGCAGGAGAGACTGTGGGCCCCCCCTAATACCAACTTTAACCAAATCAATGCCCATAAAACAAAAACTGTGTCCAATATTGTCTAAAATATGTTTTGAAAGTGCATTATCAGTTTTTTTGTTTTTTATAGCGTAATTATGTTGGTAAACTCGGTCACGCATCTTTCGATCCGTTTTACCAACATAGAACGCAGCACAGCAATTACATTGTGCTATGTAAACAATAGATTTGGTTTCACACCCAATCTTGTGTTTAATATAATATTTCTCGCCTCTGACAACAAAAGAGTTCCCTGTTTTTAGTAACTTACACCAGTTACAAAAACCGCATGTAAAACAGCCAGTTTGTCTCACTGAAAAATTAGTAGAATCACTTGTCTGTAATAACTCTTTTAAGTTTTTACCTCTCCTAAACACAAAATGGGGAAATAACCCCAAAACATCCAAAAGATAGGCACTATTCACTATAAAGTGCCAATTTTTCTTAACAATTGAACACATGTTGTCAATATGTTTATTATGTGTGAGGATGAGGCTAGTCTTAAAATCATGAGTTGTACTGACAGTGGCCAAGTCGTTGTTACAATTATCAATTACAAGTGAATTAAATCTACCACTGGGTGTAGTTGTTCCCTGGTTTTCAATAATCAAAGGGTCACTTAATTCAGTATGTAGGAGTAGTGGTTTATAAAACCCTGACATCCTTTTGAGTGATACTTCATTGGTTAAACTGTCTATGAGTTCACAGGGATAGCCCCTACTCAAAAACATTTCTTTTAGATTAGAACACTCTACTTCAAAGGCTGTGTCTGTGTTACACATGCGTGTAGCTCTAACTAATTGACCCTTGACAATGGATTTTTTCTGTTTCCATGGGTGGTTGCTAGAGTAATGTAGGAAAGCATTGCAATATGTATGCTTTCTAAAGATACTTGAAAGTAACCGCTCATTGTCAAGGTCTTTGATGAGCTTCACGTCCAAATAATCAATCTCAGAGACAGAGAAATGATGGGTGAATGAAAGGAAGTGGCAAGAATTATTCATTTTTTCAATTAAATTGGAAACACATTCTTCATCTCCTTGTACGAGAATAAAGACGTCATCTAAAAAGCGCGTATAAAATTTGTTTATCTCTTTGAACAGGTTGTCTTTAAACAAAAATGTCTTTTCCCAGTAGGCAACCACTAAGTTGGATACGCTTCCCCCACATGGAGAACCCATGGCAATGCCTTTTTTTTGAAGGTAGTAATTATTATTGAAAATGAAAAAGTTTGACGTTAGAATAATGTTTAATAAGATGGTAACAACGTCAATTTCATCTTTAGGAGCACCTAGATCTAGTAACATCAATTCAACCCATTCAATAGCCTCACAGTGTGGTATGCAAGTGTATAAATCAACTACATCTATAGTTAGGAAATTATTTGAAGGGTGAAAAGGAATGTTATTAATGGACCTTAAAAAAGACCATGAATCTTTACAGATCTGGGGTAACAGCTTGAGGTGTTTGTTTAATATATAATCAACGACCTTAGCACAAGGGTAGGTAATACAACATCTGCCATCCACTAGAGCACGCATGGGGGGGTCCACCAAACATTTATGTATTTTGGGGATTCCAAACATTACTGGCACTCTAGGGAAAGAGATGTTGATAAAATCGAAAGTTTCGATATCTATCCTACCTTCTATGAATAAATCTCTAAGGTACCCTTTAATTCGCTTATATTCACCAGACATCTCATTAAGGGATGAGATTTCATACGCTGGTGTATTGAGTACTTTAAGCATCTTAAGATTATACTCATCTTTATCAAAGATGGCCAAACCCCCACCTTTATCGGGTTTAATCACCCTAATCGAAGCATTCCTAAGATTTTCCAAGCTAGCCTTTTGTTCATGTGAGATGTTATTCCTAGTGTCAGACCATCTAATTTCCTCAAATAAGTGTCTGAAATCAATTTCACAGGCATATTCAAATGTCTGTAAGATAGGGTGAAGGGGGGGATTAAAGGTACTCAGCATTTTAAAGGGGTGCTGGTCTATGTTAGAATCACCTCTAAACAACACCTTAAGATTTAACTTACGAACAAAACATTTTAAGTCCATCAAAACTCTAGGCAGGCTAATCTTCTGGTCAGGAACAAAAGATAGCCCAAAGGCCAACAGTTCAATTAGATCTTGATCAATACTGACTTCGGAGAAGTTATAGATGGTAAAATCACCTTTCTGGTTTTTCAAGATGACCGGTTTACCAGATGGAAGAGCAACAAGTTCATCTCTTGATTGTTCTACTTGTTTTTCCTCTGGTTTTTTCTCCACCCTAAAAAAGGCTTGTTCTGATTTTTATAGTTGGGGGGATGCCCATTTTTATTGTAGTTCGATTTTATCCTGTTACTTCTTCTTGGTTGTTGTGTTGATGGACCTTCGTCGCCATCATCATTTTCAAACTCGTTCTCATCAAGTGGGGGAAGCACCTCTCTATCAGTGTTGTTACTAGTGAGCCCTTCTTTATTCAAAGCCCCATTTGATTTCTTGACTAAATTTGGGAACGCCATATCAGAGGCATATGCCTGGCGGTCTCTGGAAAGTTTTTTAGTTTTGTTGGTTTTTAATTTCACCAAAAGAGAGTCAATACTATCAAAAATCCTGTGGTAGTCATATTTATAACGGGAAAAGTTAAGGTCAACATTGATTTTGTTATCAAGGGCGTTAGTTTCAGACAGTAAAACTTCAATGTGTTTTTCATAGTGCTTAACCATGACACCCATTAAGTCCAATCCTTGTTGGTTTAAGACACTATTAAGTTCTTCAATAAACACAGAATCTGAAAATAATCCAGTAGGAGTGAAAGAACTCCTTAAACCTTTAGGCACGATATTTTCTCTTATACATTGTTTAAAATAGGAGACTTCCAATTGAAGTTTCCTAATTTTTAGCATGTTACTGTCTAAAAGTTTTAGGTTGATGGTAATATTTTCATCAGAATTACCTGGTATACTAACTCCCGAAGCCGGCTGTCCCGTTGAACCAAACGCAAACACTTCCGTGTTGTTTGCCCATTCACAAAAGGAAGGAACGCCAATAAGCCCAGGGTCAGCACGATTATCACTCAAGGTTGTATTCCTGTTACCAGCGTCCAAATCTGTTCCATTTTGGCAATGGACCACATCCCTTTGATTTGTTATAACAGGCATAAGAAAACCACTAGTTGGTTCAGCGGTATTGGAAGTTAAGACAGGGCTTGTGGTTCTCGGTCGTTGTCCAGGTTCAATCGGGGCAGAAGAACCTCCAGTTAGCCTCACCGCATTGTGGTTTGAACAAGAAGCAGTAGTGTTCCGTAGATTTAAAACACCGGTAGACTCGATCCTGTCTAACCGTGTGTTGAGGGAATCGAGCCGTTGGGTGAGTAAAACCAACAGCTCACCAACATTAATGTCCTCACGAGCAGGTGGAACATCCGAAGACGGAGTATTTACAGTTCCAAACAGTACCGGAGTCCTAGGGCTTGACATAACGCAAACGAACAAACTGTTGAAAACACCGGATAAAACAACAAATAGTAACAAAGCGCAGGCAAGCCACAAAGGAACTCAGGCAAGAAATGTAGTTGTAGTTAACGTATATTTAATAAGAGCGTTTTCACTCCTCTCATAGAAGAGCTTCTTCAGACAAGGATAAAAGCAGCGCTACTTTTTAAAAAAACAACAGCTGATGATTTTGATGTCACTTCCTTTTGAGCTGATTACTTACGGAACACTAATATATTAAAGTATATACAGTAAATTACATGAATCTACTTGTTTTACCATACCACAGTAACGCCACCAAGTGTACCCTAAGGGTTATAATACAAAGAAAATATTAAAAGTCATCAAATTTTTGATAACAAATACATATATACCCTAAACAAGTAAAAGGGGTAATAAATAGTAAATGCAACACATTAAAAGAGAGTGAATAATACGTATATTATTAATACAATTTATTATTATTTATTTTATTATTTACTATTTATTACCCCTTTTACTTGTTTAGGGTATATATGTATTTGTTATCAAAAATTTGATGACTTTTAATATTTTCTTTGTATTATAACCCTTAAGGTATACTTGGTATGCTACTGTGGTATGGTATTGTTTAAAACAAGTAGATTCATGTAATTTACTGTATATACTTTAATATATTAGTGTTCCGTAAGTAATCAGCTCAAAAGGAAGTGACATCAAAATCATCAGCTGTTGTTTTTTTAAAAAGTAGCGCTTGGCGCTTTTTATCCTTGTCTGAAGAAGCTCTTCTATGAGAGGAGTGAAAACGCTCTTATTAAATATACGTTAACTACAACTACATTTCTTGCCTGAGTTCCTTTGTGGCTTGCCTGCGCTTTGTTACTATTTGTTGTTTTATCCGGTGTTTTCAACAGTTTGTTTAAATATGTCTTAAGTTGGAAATCCAAAAATATATTCACATTTTCCAAAAAAGAACCTACCCCTGAAACTATAGGTCTACCTGGGGGTTCTACTAGATTCTTATGTATTTTAGGTAAGGCATATAAGACAGGTGTAGTAGGATACTTTATATACATTTTATTAACATCACTTTGTGTAAAAAAAAAAAACCAACCGTTCACGTTTTTCCAACATAAATAATAATTTTTCATTATAAATTTTAATGGGGTCATTTTCCAACCTCTGATATTCATCTTGGTTTAGCAACAAATTATGAACCATCTTACAATAATCTTTTTTGTCCATAATGACCCAATTTCCACCTTTATCGGCACATTTAAAAATGTAATTGTTTTTCAGTTTTTTTAAATGTTTCAAAGCCAACCATTCTTCTTTATCTAAATTAAACTGCTTTTTCTCTTTTACAAATACATTATAAGATGTTTCCACTTCCCTAAGAAGAATTTTTTGAAAAGTAGAAATTGCAGGCACAGATATATATATGGTGTAAATCTACTTTCAGTTTTCTTAAAGTGCGGCATAACTAATTTACCATATCCAGTTGTAAAACTGACATTGGAACTCATTTGTAGGTCATTGAATGCATCAACACCAGCATCACAATCTTCATTTTCATAATTATAAATTGACAAATTCAACAAACTATCATCAAGTTCAGAATCATAACACTGCTCATCAGAGCTTTCATTTGAATCGCAATAAGATGAATCATGCTTTAGAACTCTATCAAAATAAACTCTAAGCAGTAATTTCCTAATAAAAGATTTAATCTCAAAGTAAATGTCAGCTAGCGATGGAAAAACAGCAGATCACCTGTCCGCTCATGATTGGCAGTGGAGTTTTACAGTGTTGAGTTGCCAGCCCGGCACCCAACCTTCCACGAGGGCACACACACGCACACACTCACACCTAGGGCCAATTTACTGTGTACAGTCCACCTACAGCATGTCTTTGGGATGTGAGAGGAAACCCACATGACCACAGGGAGGACATGCAGACTCCACACAGAAAGCACCCCAGCCAAGGATTGAACCAGAGAACCTCTTGCTGTGAGGTGACAACGCTAACCGCTACACCACCGTGGCCACCCAAAGACATTAACAAACTAAAATGTTTAAAACGTGTCATAGGAAACAATGCATGCAGATCCTGTCTGAATAGAACTACCATCCAGTACAAGTGTAAAAATAATAAGTACGGTATTATTGTTTTTACACTTGTACTGAATGGTAGTTCTATTCAGACAGGATCTGCATGCATTATTTCCTATGACACCTTTTAAACATTTTAGTTTGTTAATATGTCTTTAATTGTGGATTGGTTACTTAATGGACCTATTAAGGACTGTATATAAAGGACTCATTTTTGTTGGTATGCCCATCTGATGAAGTTGCTAACGAAAATGCTGTGGTCCAGTTTAAGGTGTTTTGTTGTTTTTTTTTTTGTGTGTTCATTAAAGTTGGTTTGCTACCTGGTGAACCCTCCAGTGCCTTATTTTTGGTTGTTTGTATTTGGGCACTTTTTTCCATTCTTTTCATCTATTATCTCCCCAACTCTATTCAATTTCTCCACCATATACCATCATAAAATATATATATATATACATCAAATCCTTAGACCTAAACACAAGTCTAAACCAAAGCTACCTAAAGCACATGCCTATTGCTACTATCTCCCTTTTTACACAAAATCTACTCTGCTCTGGTGATACCCCACCTCAACTCAGGCCCCTCTCCCCACATCCATACATCCCTCAAATCCACCCCCACCCTCCCCTCACTAAGCACATCTCACCATTCCCACCCTCAGGCATTAGGTTCATCCCTATCTAAACATCTAACTATATTCTCACTAAACATTCAAAGCCTAACAAATAAAATCACTGAATGACATACCTGGACAGCTCATTCCACTCCTCACTTTCTTTCCTTATCTGAAACTTGGCTCAAACCACATATCACAAACAATGAAATTTTTCCTCCTGGCCACAATATCTTTTGCTCTGACAGAGTCCCAAAAAAGGGGGTGGCGTAGCCATCTTCAACTCCAATAGCCTAAACCTCTCACCATTCCCCTCTTATATTCCTGAATTCCACCAGTTGAACTTATCTTAAACTGCCACTTTAATCCTCATAAGAAATTTGCTGTCATCTCCATCTATCTCCATCCAGAAAATAATCTACCCAGCCTAGAGAACATTCTGTCCTGGTTTTCTGACACTATACCATACAAAACTCTTATCTTAGGAGATGTCAACATAGACTGGTCCAAAATTACTACTGACTCTCCTGAACTTAGTATCAACCTACATGGTTTCCACCAACTGATCTCATCTCGCACTCGCTTCCCCAAAAACTCATTATCCAGATCCACAATTGTCTGGATTTTCACCAGCTCCCCCCACTACTACCACAACCCCACCACTCTACCAGATTCCCTTATTGACCATCTACGTACATCTGTCTTATAATACACCTTCCAAATTCATAAACCCCATCTCTTCCGAGACTGTCACAAACTATACAACTTTAACATCTCCCAGTTCAACTCTATTCTTTCTAGTATAGACTGGTCTGTCCTTAGACAAATCCCTCTCAACGATGCTGTAAGCATGTTCAACAGCATCTTCCTAAATACTTTAGACTCCCTTGCTCCCTCTAGGATGATCTGAACAAAATCAAACCACGCCCAATGGCTCTTCAAGGAATCTAGGTCCCTTACGCAAGAAAGAGAACCAGTCTGGAAAGCCTGGACCAAAACTAAACAACTACACCTTCTACTCAAATATAGACAACTTAGGAACCTTGCTAAAAACAAACTACAAAAGACAAAAAGTTCTAGTATAACACTGCCCAGCTTAATAACAAAACCATCCCTCAAAAGTTTTGGTCTACTCTAAACAACATCCTTTCTCCAGGCTGTCCCTCAAACCCCTCCCCTTACCCAAACATCCCCACAGGAAACTGCTACCATACTCAATAATCACTTCCTTGACACCATCCAAAAACTCACACCCTCTAATGCTAGCACTACTGCCATACCTACCCCTCCCTACCCTACAAACCAAACTATCTTCTCCTTTCACCCTGTTCCTACTTCTTACATCAAATCTCTTCTTCTTAAGCTCAAACCCTGGTCTACCTCTACTGACAATCTACCTCCTACCTTCCTCAAACTTGCCGCTGAATCTATTGCCTATCCTATATCCATACTAATCAATAGATCTATTTAAGAATCCACAGTGCCTACCCTGTGAAAATCCTTCTTCACTATTCCTCTGCACAAAGGTGGGAACTCCACTGTCCCTGGCAACTACCAACCTACTGCCATTCTATCCCCCCTCTCGAAGATACTTGAAAAATGCATTCACTCTCAGCTTCTTAAACACCTCGCCCAGCATAACCTTCTCATTTCCACTTAGCATGGCTTCCATCCCAACCACTCACTGCCTTCCTATCCCTTACCCATACCATTGCCAAAGCCCTAGACAACAAACTCATATCCCGTCTTTTCCTTGACCTTTCCAAAGCTTTTGATACAGTCTCTCATACTCTGTTGCTATCTAAACTTAACCCATCTTTTTCCTCCCTAACTGGTTCTGTAGCTACCTATCCTGTAGACAGCAATCCATCAAATGGCTCTCATCCTTTCCACCTCTACTTCCTGTCCCAACTGGAGTACCTCAAGGTTCCATCTTGGGTTCCCTCCTATTCAATGTCTTCACCAATGATCTCTATAAATCTTGCAATCAATCTTCTCTCATTCAATATGCTGACAACTCTACACTCATCTCTATCTCAAATATCTCCAAACTCCATACCCTAACCCAACATGTCTTTCTAGCCACCGAAAAATGGCTGTCTGATAATCTACATATTCTTAACCCCAAAAACACCAAACTCCTACTCTTCCTCCCCTGATCTCTTACTAACCATAAATCTACCTTTGCTATTAAATCTTCAAACAACACAATTATCTAACCAGATACCCACACAAAACTCCTTGGGGTCATCATTGATGATGAACTCAAATTCAACTTGCACATACTCCAATGTATAAGAAAAGACACCAGAAACTGGGGTTATTGCTTCATAACAAAAGATTTCTAACCCCCAATGCCAGACTCACACTACCACAAGCATTCCTCCTGCCCTCCCTCCTATATGCAGCCACAGTACTCACCATCGTTCAAACCACAACCCTGAACAAACTCCAACAAGCATACCACAAAATTTATCACAAACATTCCATACAAGGCACATCACTGCACTGCTCTAAACTCTCTGCAGTGGATCGAGCTCTCCCAACTCCAATTATCTCAATTTCAAATGCTGCATCACATTCATTACAAACCTTCATCCTGCACATCTCTGTCATCCTTTATCTCTACCTATACACCACATCGAACCCTCCGTACATCTAACCAGCAGCTACTTGAAATCTATCCACCCAAGAAAACTGTGGGCAGATTACTATACAAACATTCTGTTGCCCTTGTTTGGAACAAACTCCCCTTAGACATATGTTCCATCACCCACTTGTTACACTTTAAAACTGAACTAAAGCATTATCTGCTCAACTCCAACATTCAACATAAGCTTCATTTCACCCTCTATAAAGTACTAATTAATTTCTCTCTCATCCCACTTCCACATCTCCATGTAAGATGGCAATTGCTAAATGCTTTTAATCAATGAACATACAAAATTCTCTAGTGGATTTTTATTTGCTATGTAAAAATTGTGTATATTGCCTGATGCATGCACTCTACTACGCTCTTATTCTTGCTGTGTAACTTATCTGTTTTTTGAATTTTTGTCTGTCTCATGCATGTATGTACAACAAAAAATCATTTGTATCTGTCATTTTTCTGTAACTGTCTATAAATGGAGCTTTTCTCCTCAGGTCTCCACTGAAAATCCGCCCCAAGCCCAGTTGGACCAACCCGGTTAACAAATGTCAATAAATAAATAAAATAAAATAAATAAGAGGTAACCAGTACATCCAAAAGAGAAATGGACCAGGGGGAGGAGGGAGGGAGTGAATATTGCAACAGTGAAGAGGACATCTACCATTATGCTAATATTTTACATAACTGTTCTTCCATTTCACTGTTGCAGAGTGCCAAAGCTCAGAAAGAAACTTGGGAGGAGGAAGGACCAGTAGAGCTTTCTAGTAAGCCATGAAGATGGCCCTAGCAAAACCAGCTCTAGCTCTGGAAATTCCATCTGACTTGTAGTGCTTAGTAAAATTAGGCACAGAAGTTCAGGTAGCTGCCTCAAGAATAGAGTTAGTATCTAAACCATTGAAAAAAGCACCAGAAAAAGCCACAACTCTAGTAGAATGAGCCTTTACTGAAAAAGGAAGGCTGTTTACATGAAAAGAATAACAAACAGAAATAGCTTTTGAAATCCAAGAAATAGTCTGCTTGGATACAGCTAATCCCAAGGACCTGGGATGAAAAGGAAACAAAGAGCTGATCAGATTTCCTAAAAGTCTCAGTCTTATCCAAATAAAATCTGAGTTGTCTATGCACACCTAATGTGTAGAGCACCCTCTCACTAGCAGATTATGGAGAAGGGAAAAAGTAGGCAAATGATCAGACTGATTAAGGGACAACTCATTCACCACCTTGGGCATAAAATGATTAGTAAGCAAGGACACCCTGTCCTTAAGAAACATCATAAAAGAAGGACAAGTCATAAGGGCTTGAAGCTCAGACACCCATCTTGCAGAAGCAAGGCTAACAAAAGAACAGTATTTTCCAAGAGCAATGTTGCAAAAGGAGCCACCGCCAATTTCTCCAAAACAAAATTAAGATCCTAGGTAGGAGGAACAGGCTTCCTGGCAGGCCTAATATGAAGGATGCCTTTAAGGAATTGTTTAGCTTCAAACCTAGAAGCTAAAGGAGGAGATACAGGCAGATAAGCAGAGATAGCTGATAATTTGCCCTTTACAGAAGAACAGGCCAACTGAGCACTGAGCTATTCACACAGAAAAGAGAAAACCAAAGGAACATCCACAAAAAGTGGATACAGGTTATGAGAAAGACACCAAACAGAAAACCCTCTTCCATTTGGATAAGTACGATTTCCTAGTAATGGGTTTCCTGGCCTCTTGCAGGACCCTATGTATGTCCTCAGAAAAAAAATGCGTCTATGTGGAATCAAAATCCTATCACCCACAGAGTCAGTTGAAAAGTGGACAAGTGAGGATGGCTGAGAGATCCCTTGTCTTGTGTGAGTAGGTCCACCCTGTGAGGTAACTTGTGAAGATTGCACTTGGCTAAATGCACAAGAATAGGGAACCAATGCTGTCTCGGCCAAAAAGCTGTTACCAACAAGATTTTGGGGGCGTCCTGTTGAATTCTGAACAGGACTTTTGTAATGAGGGGAAGGAGAGGGAAAGCATAAAGTAACACCCTCTTCCAAGAAAAAGAGAGGGCATCAACCTGCCACACCAAAGCATTCGGGACTCTGGGATGAAACCCAGGAAGTTGCCTGTTCAGAAGGGATGCAAATATATCTGTGTGAGGAGTACCCCACTGGTGAGCATGCCCAGAAATGCATCCCCATGAAGCATGCATTTATGGGATTGAGTAAACGACCTGCTCAGATTGTCTGCCACAATGTTTTGACCTGAGGGAATGTAAACTGCCTGAAGAGTCACTTGATACTGGACAGCAAGATTCCATACCAGGAGTGCCAACTGGCAAAGATGATAAGATCTTGTTCCCACCCATTTGTTTACATACCACAGCACTGTGGTGTTGTCTGTAAACACCTTAAGAGATCCTGGGGAGAAAAGAGGATTAAAAGCCTAAGGAGCCAGCAGGATGGCTCATCTCTGACACTGATGAGGTCCTTTTGTTTCAGAAAAGACCAGACCCCCTGCACCTTTAGGGAGCCAAAAGCTTTTCCTGTTCCCACATATGAAGCATCTGTGAACAGCTCCTGAGAGGGAAGAGAGGAATAAACATGGAGCCCTGGATTTACAGACAACTGCTGGATCCACCAGTGGAGTTCCTTCCTGAGACAAGGTAGAGAAGGAACTACAAATTCTAGGGGATGTGCATGGTGAAGCCAAACTGACTTCAGGAACCACTAAAACTTCCTCATGTGACGTTTGGCCAGAAGGAGCATAGGGATGGGTGGATGCCATGAAAACCAGAGCTCTCAGAAACTCCCTGGCTGTAATGGAAGCCAAGAGGAAGAAGACTTTGAAAGAAGGAAATGAGGGTCAAGGCCTTGGGAGAAGGCAGGGATGCCAGCAAAAGCACCCTCCAAATTCTACAACCCAGATATAGGTTGGTCCTGAGAAGGAGTCAGAGAAGACTTTTTTAAGTTTATTGAAAACCTCAGGTTCTGAAGAACAGATATGGCAAAATGGAGATTTTGCAACAGGATCTCTGGACAGGATGCCTGAAACAGCAGATCATATAAGGAGGCAAATACCTGGATCACCTGAAGTCTGCAAAAAGCAATCACAGGAACAGGGCATTTGGTGAATACCGTTTGGGCAGTAGAAAGGCAAAAGGGCAAAGCAGAGAACTAAAAATGTCAGGAAGCAACAGAGAAATGCAAAGACTTCCTGAAAAGAGGATGGATTGGAATATGGAGATAAGCATCCTTGGGATCCAGAGACACTGTGTAAGCCTGAGGAAGCAAGAGAGGGAATAAAGTCTGAAATGACAACATTCGAAAAGTGGGCACCTTCAGAAAAGTCCCTCTCAGAAGCTGAGAAGGTTTAGAATTGGTCTCCAAATACCCTTTCTAGGTACTAGAAATATGGAGTAAAATCCCTCCCCCCTTGGGACACAGGCACCTCTTGAATAGTATCCTGAGTCAAAAGGTCCCAAAGCACCTCTGGGAAAAAAAGAGAGTTGTTCCTGAGGGTGCTGAGGAATACCCATAAAAGGGGGAAGGGATTTCAAAACCATTAAATACTCCTGATGAATAATGGACAGAACTCAGAAATCCTGAGTAATCTTTAGCCAAACAGGGAGAGAGAGAGAGAAGCAAACGGAAAGAGGAAAGTGACAGGGAAGAACAGGATAATCAGATAGCACCTACTTTATCTGGAAAGGAAGACTTCTGAGGTCCTGAAGTCTCAGTAGTCTTAGCAGGAGGAGTCCACTTGCCACCCTTTTTGCCCTTAGAAGGAGGGAGAGATTGCCTGTTGTGAAGGATGCCAGCCTAGCCATATAGAATTGTGCAGATAATTCTGTCATTTGTAAATATAAATGTTGAAATACAGGCTTGTTTTCTTAAATGAAAGAATATGCTGTGAAATGTTGAACTTAAAACAATGTAGCAGCATTGCCCTCTGCTGTAAAGAAAGCTAAGTCAAGCATTTATTGTCTGTCCTTGGAAATTAATTTTATTTCATGTCTGTCCCTTTGAAGTTAGAATTTGGAGTCAATGAGTCTGGAGTGAAGCATCCGGCCTATTGTTTTAACTTAAGGAATAATTGCTAGAGTTTACACATGGAATGTCTTTTATGGCTGTAGTTTCCTGCAGGTGCAAGATAATAATTATGTAGTATCTGTTAACCTGGGAACACCAGGAAAGTGTGAAATGATGTAATGGGAATCAGGACTGAAAATAGCAATTTAAACGGAGAGAATCAGAAGGCAATAAGCATTTTTGTCTTGACCATCCAACTCACAGCACTGTCTTGCTAATATGTAAGTTACCTTAGACTTGTGTTTTCTTTTAGAAATAGCTAGGAACTAGAAAGATTAGACTAAGTGTTTTTCTGTGATGTCAGAACTGTAATACTGAATTATTTTAAGTATTTCTCTGTGATCTCTGAACTCTGGACTAGCATTGTGTAGTAAGAAGTATTGTCTTGTGTTTTTATCATTTAGTAAATATTTTAAAACATTTTAACTGTGGCTGTTTTGTGTGGAGATAAGTTAAGCTCTAAGAGTACATTGCATGTATTAGGGATCCTGCACCAAGTCCTTCTAATAAGCCTCGACTGTTTAGTTATACTAACAATTGGATAATAATATTGCACAGTAATAACTGGACACCCTTTTAAGGGCCTTTGAGTAGCTGATAAATATTAGCTGGGTGGTGGCAGGGTACTACTCTATAGTCTGGGAAAAGGGGGCACAGCGGGAGAACCTGTGCTAGCCTTCCCCAGAAGTGTCTGTGTGGTTGTATAAATTCTTATCTCAAAGTGTGTGTGTGACAGCTACTTTGGCAGGGACATGAAGCACTGGTTGGACAGAGAGGATGCTGGATATTTTAGCTTGCCCAGCTGACTGAGATCTGGACCCTACAGCTGTGCCAGTGAAGAGTCTTATTGGGGATCTGGAGAGCAAGGGAGCGACCAGCCCTGGACTGACTGTGATCTCTGTGTGCTCTTAAGGAAAATTGCATTTTGCTGTGTGTATTTGTTATCCTTTCCTCATATATGAGACACCCTCTCTGGTGTTAGTGGTGAGGATTGAGGCTCCTTGATTGCTGGGCCAGGGCACGGGTGTCACACCTGTGAACAAAGGCTATCTTATTGGGGTAGATTCTCTGAAATTTAGGAGCAGGAAAAAAACACGTTTGAATTCTGTAAAGCCTTTCTCTTATCTTGAAGGAACTTAAATCAGAAGCAGCTTCACCAAACAGTTGTTTATTATCAAGAGGGGCATCCATCAACTTAACCTTGATATCATCAGGCAAAGGTTGAAGCCAAAGCCAAGAATACCTCCTCATCACTGACCCAAAAGCAGCAGCCCTAGAAGGAGCATCTGCTGCATCATAACTATACTTGATGGAATGACGACTCACCTGGGAGGAAGTCCCTAACAGGGAAAGAACAGAAGTTTTACCCTCAGAGTCTGGAAGATCATTAATAACCTGACAAGCCTGGGATAGGAGAGCCAACACATACCTGGACATATGGGTCAGATAATTAACCACCCTAAAAGCCAAGATAGCTGAGGTGTAAACCTTCTTACCTAGCCTTTCCATGGTTCTCTTGTCTTTATCAGAGAGCAGAAACTTGGGCAAAGGAAGCAATTAAGACGGCTTCTAAGAGGCTACAGAGACTAATGAGGGATCAGCAGCAGGACACTTGGACAAAAGTTTACACTCCTCAGGCACCCTATAAAACCTACCAGGTTTCTTGGGAGCAAGAGTCTGAGAGTCAGCAGCTTTAGAGGCATTGGAAAATGCATCCAACAAAGCAGCCAAAACAGGAGGAACAGCAGAAGGTTTAGGAGATTCCATCTGCAGCAACTCATAGTATCTCTTATGAACATCAGAGAGCTAAGCACAATCCTAAAGAACTCCATCATTCTTGAGACTTTATCCCCAAAATAAATGTCTTCAAAGGGAGTATCAGGACTGTCAGATTCCTCTTCCTGTGACCCACTGTCCACAGGACAAGGAATTTGAGAAGAATTACACTCCTCCTCAGAGGAATCCTACTTCCTGGGTCTTTTAAGGGGAGTAGAAAACCAAGGGGGAGCTGGAACCAAAACACCCTAAGAAGGTTTCAGTGCCATCAAAGCACTAAACAAACCCTGAAGGCCTGCCACTCACTCTGTGGATTTTAAGGGCCAGGAGAAACATGTTTAGTTTTCTGTTTTTTCTTTAATGGGATGTCTGCCTTATAAAACTTGGAAGGCTCCAACCCAGGATGGCATTTGATAATAGTAGTAGGGACTTCTCTGACTAAAATCTGAGAAACACCAGACTTCCAAGATTGCTGCACATTGAGTAACAACTTATTTCTAGCTCTCAGAGTGTGAAACAGAAACTCAGCAGAGAAGGCCAGGTGACTTGGGTTAATGGGTAAATTTCAGTAACTGGCTAATAAGTGCACTGCCTGGATACCAGGAATAAAGAAATAGAGATGACCTGGAAAAATTGGCTACAAAATGTGAGGAAGAAACACCAATTGGGGAAAGATCTGCAGCTGCTCAGCAAAAAGGACTGCAACCTTCAGACATGACTTTCAATAATCTGCAGAAAGATATAAGACAACTGCATAAAGACCTGGTTAAAAATAAACAAAACTCTGATGGCATATAGCAGCACAAACAACAAAAGGCTGGAAAAATGGAAGAAGCTTTAAACAGATATTCAGATGACAAGATAAAGATGCAAACAAAATTTAGAGGATGAAACGAAGAAAAGGCTGGCTGAATATGAGACTGCTCAGGAAGAGATGCTTCAAAAAATAATAGAACTGAAGGACAGAGCATGTAAGAAAACCTGAGATTTTCAGCTATATTAGAGAAGATGGAAGGAGCAGACTGAATTCATTTTATGAAAGCAGAAATAAGCAACTGGACTGGTGTTCCACAGCAGGAGTTGTTAGTTGAAAGGGTACATTGTGTGTATGCTCCAAACCTGGCTATAAGAAAGCAACCTAGACCTTTAATAGTAAAGATGCAATCCTACCAGCAGAAGGAGTTGATGCTGACAAAACTGTGGCAGAAGGACAAAGTACTAAAAGTGGGAGACAACAGAGTGTTTGTAGAGAATGATTACTCGTACACCAGACAGAATAGGAGCAAATGTATTCCACGATTCAGGGAATGTCAAGATGCCAGTGTGAGATTCAAACTGCTGTACCCAGCTGCCTTCAAGGTATTCTTCCCTGGAGGGACAAAACATACCTGTGGAAGCATGGAGGTGTTTAGGTGAAATGGCAGTGGAGTTTTTAACTAGATTGTTTAATGAAATCTTGGAAAGTGAGAGGATGCCTGAGGAATGGAGAAAAAGTGTTTCTGTACTGATTTTTAATAATAAGGGTGATGTGCAGAGCTGTAGTAACTACAGAAGGATTAAACTGATCAGTCACAGCATGAAGTTATGGGAAAGAGTACTGGAAGCTAGGTTAAGAAGGGAGATGATGATTAGTGATCAGCAGTATGGTTTCATGGCAGGAAAGAGCACTACAGATGCGATGTTTGCTTTGAGAGTGTTGATGGAGAAGTACAGAGAAGGTCAGAAGGAGTTGCATTGTGTCTTTGTGGATTTAGAGAAAGCATATGACAGGGTGCCTAGAGAGGAGTTGTGGTATTGTATGAGGAAGTCGGGAGTGTCAGAGAAGTATGTAAGAGTGGTACAGGATATGTACGAGGGTAGTGTGACAGCGGTGAGGTCTGTGGTGGGAGTGACGGATGCGTTTAAGGTGGAGGTGGGATTACATCAAGGATCAGCTCTGAGCCCTTTCTTATTTGCAATGGTGATGGACAGGTTGACAGACGAGATCAGACAGGAATCCCCAAGGACTGTTTGCAGATGACATTGTGATCTGTAGTGAGAGTGGGGAACAGGTGGAGGAGACCCAGGAGAGGTGGAGATATGCTCTAGAGAGAAAAGGAATGAAGGTCAGCAGGACTAAAACAGAATATGTGTGTGTAAATGAGAGGGAAGATAGAGGAATGGTGAGGATGCAGGGAGTAGACGTTGCGAAGGTGGATGAGTTTAAGTACTTGGGTCAACAGTTCAGAGTAATGGTGAGTGTGGAAGAGAGGTGAAGAAGAGAGTACAGGCAGGATGGAGTGGGTGAAGATGAGTGTCAGGAGTGATTTATGACAGACAATTACCAGTAAGAGTGAAAGGGAAGGTCTACAAGAGGGTAGTGAGACCAGCTATGTTATATGGGTTGGAGACAGTGGCACTGACAAAAAGGCAGGAGTCAGAGCTTGAAGTGGCAGAGTTGAAGATGTTAAGATTTGCACTGGGTGTGACGAGGATGGACAGGATTAGGAATAAGTATATTAGAGGGTCAGCCCAGGTTGGAAGGTTTGTAGACAAAGCCAGAGAGGCAAGATTACATTGGTTTGGACATGTGCTGAGGAGGGATGCAGAGTATATTGGGAAAAAGATGCTAAGGATGAAGCTGACAGGTAACAGGAAAAGAAGGAGGTCTAAGATAAGGTTTAGGGATGTGGTGAGAGAGGACATGCAGGTGGTTGGTGTGACAGAGCAAGATGCAGAGGACAGGAAGAAATGGAAACAGTTGATCTGCTGTGGCGACCCCTAACGGGAGTAGCCGAAAGAAGAAGAAGAGGGACAAAATCATTTTTTTGATGAAGTATATTTTAAGGAGGAAGTACAAAAGTTTGTCCAACAAAAATTAAGCTGTGAAACAGAAGGAGATTCTGCTTCTTGTTTTTCTTGTAATAAAGACCACAGAGGGACTGTACCTGTGAAGCCTTTTCAAAATGTTCAATGGAAAATGTTGGAGAGAAGAAAGGGAGCACGAGAGTTGACTAGATGAATCAACAGTATGTTGCAAATGAAGCAGAGAGGACTTCAAAAATGAGCAATAATAAAACCAGTAACTTAATATGGGATTACATTGCAATAATTATGACAGAACTGGACAATCTGGAAATAATGGACTTTTTCAGAATTTGTTGGACTTGTGGGGGACTCTAAAGCATGTGCCCCACTTCATGTCATTAATGTTTGGAAAAGTGCTTAGGTGAGGGGAAGAGGAGGGAGAAAATGAACTGCTAAGCAAAGATTATTTCTTAAGTAGGACTAATTTTGTGGCATGTGGTTTTCTTTATAAGCTATAGAGTAATTTGTTTTCAATTATTTTGAAGTGCAATAGGGTTTGTAAACAGGTGCTGCTGATTTTTTTTTCTTTTCTTTCTCTCTTCTTCTTGTGCAGTTTTTAGAAAAGTAGGCACTGCAATGTAAAAATGCCTGGTTAATGTACTGCAATGTAAAAAAAAAGGCCTTGTTAAGAAGCATGATAAAAGAAAAATTAATGTGATTTTTTTCTCATTCTTGCATGGGGGAATGACTGGATTAAAGATCTTAGATTGATTTAGTAACAGGTTTTAAGAGACAGCAAGTAAACGAAAAAAGAACACCGATTATTATGAGGCTTTTTTCTAGCAAATACATGTATGCTCAGTAACAATTCTGCAGCTGGTCTTCATGTTTGCATGGAAACAATCTCATACAGAGAAACTGGCTATAGTTTGGTGGAGAGTGATTGGCTGAGAAAAAAAAAAAGAAAAGAGAAACTGGCTAGGAGATAACGTTCTCTGAAAACATATTGGGGTTTTCCCAAGGTAGACAATGTTCTCTGAAAGCATTCAGAGGCTTTCCCAAGGTAGTTAATATGCTCACTGAAAGCATTCAGGGGTTTTCCCAGCTGAGAGAGCTATAAAAATAAGACAAAACCAATCAAAACTTAGTAGAAGCACAGGCTGCACGATGCACCCTAGCATGGATAAATTTTCTTTTATGTTAACTCACATCTGTGAGTGTGGCTGTCAGTGTGGGGCTTTAGTTTCTATTAGGAAGGTAAAACGTCAATATCTGAAGGTGTACATAGTTTTATGTGTCAGCATTTATAGGGGGTACTGTGGGTGTGTTTGTTTTTTAATTTGAGAGCTTTCAATAAAACAAAAAGTTTTATAAGATGCGACATAGGCTCAAATGGATATAAGAAACAACTGTACAAAAGCTCAACCTGCCAGTGTATGCATGTAACATAAAAGCTGAAACTAGACATTTAAAAAAGGCGTTATACATAAAAGGTGGGAATAATAACTTTAATATAATGATGCTTTCTGTAATGTAGTTAAATATAAATGGCCTCACAGATAAATACAAAAAAGAAATAGTAGTGAACTGCATTAAAAATGTAGAGTGCAAATAGCTAGGTTACAGGAGACACACACAGAACTGAACATGTGAATTTGATTAAGAAAGGTGCTCAGGATGGTTATTCAGTGGAATACTTGGGACAAAGAAAAAAAGGAATACTTATATTAATTTCAAGATGAGCTTTAATAGAGATAGAAAAAATAAAAAAAGATAATAATGGAAGATTTGTAGTGCTTAGGGGCGACTGGCATGGGAAGATTACACTGGCATGTATTTACATTCCATCTCTTCTTCTTTTGGCTTTTCCCGGTTAGGGGTTGCCACAGCAGAACTCTGGTCCGCTAATAATTAGCATTAGATTTTTTACAGGTGCCAGCTCTCGACACCCAACTTTCAGCGAAGGCACCCCCATTCTACGCATGTCTTTCTAACACCACTCGACCGTGGGGAAGATGTGCAGACTCCACACAGAAGGCGCTCCAGCCGAGATTCGAACAGGAGAACCTCTTGCTGTGAGGCAACAACGCTACCGCTGCACCACTGCAGTATTTACATTCCACCTAAAACTGCTAAAATGGAGCTTAAAAAAATTCTGGAAGAAATAATCAGTTTCCAGCAAGGAATATTAATTATAGGTGGGAACTGGAATTTGACATGAAACAGTGAAGATGCTCTAGGAGGCCCAGAAGGGAGAATATAACAAAGAACGGTAGATTTTTGAAGAAATTTATGAAAATATTTGGCATGAAAGATGTGAAGTCAGTAATAAGAGATTGCAGTTAATTTACATATTATTCCCCAAGAAATAAAAACTGTGCTAGGCTACACAGAATTTAAAATTCACAGGAACATATGCATTTAACTGATGGTCTTGATACTCACGCAATAACTATTTCAGATCATGTGCCAATAACAGCTAAAATAAAAGCACAGGGTAATGAAATAAAAATGAGAAATCGGCGCATTTCCACCTATCTGTTGAAAAGACAGGAATTTAAGGAATGGGTAGTGGAGATTATTCAGGAGCTGATAGAGAAGATAAACATTTCTTCTGAAAATATAGTTAGGGAGTAGGATAAAACTAAGGTAGAGTTTAAAAATAGGGTGGAAATAAAAGAATGTTATGGTTAAGAAGTAATACAAATTATTTAGAAGGACTGACAAATGGGGAATCTTGCAGAAGAGGAGTATCAACTGCAGAGTGCTAGACAAAAAATAAGGGATTACCTTGATAATATGCATGAGTTTAGAAAGGTTGCTATTAAGCAACTGTTTTTGATAACACTATAGCACAAAAACTTTTAGCACAATGACTCAGGCAAAAGAAAGTAGAAAGGGCTGTTGCTAAACTTAGGGAGCCTAATCCTGTAGAGGTATTAGAAATATTTTGGAAATTCTTTGAAAGTCTCTATAAAGCAGAGAAATATGAAAATAAAAAAAAAAATACAAATTGAAAAGTTTATGGAAGAATTAAATATGCCAAGGTTAGAGGTAGATGAGACTCAATTACTAATGGTCAGGATAGGAGGAGATGAGATAAAAATTGTGATGTATAACCAATCTACAGGTAAGTCCCTCAAGAAGAGATAGTATTCCTGTGGAAATTTGGAATCTAGGAGGGAAAAAATTGATAAAGATCCAGAAGGTTTTAACAATATTTTAAGAGAAGTGCCAACATCATGAAAGAAAGCAGTGGTAGCTGTACTACCTAAAGAGGGTAAAGATCCATCAGATCCAACTTCATGCAGGCTCATTTCAATACTAAATCATGATTATAAAGTGTTCATGTCTATAATAACTAAAAGAATGGCAAATGTACTGCCAAAACTGATATGGATCAATGTGGTTTTGTGGAGGGGAGGCATACATTTGACAACAACAGAGCATTGATGATCCAAAGGGAAGCAGAATGTAAGAAAATACCATTGTTGTTGGTGGGTCTTGATGCAGAGAAAGCATTTGACAGAGTAAGCTGTGACCTTATGAGCAGGGCAATGGAAGAATTTGCATTTCCTGAAAAAATTGAAATTGATTAGGAGGATATATGAGGGACTGGAGGCGAAAATTAAACTGGGTGGGGTCCTCACTGATCATTTCTGCTTGAGCAGAGGAACCAGGCAGGGGTATCCTATTTCCCCTTTATTATTTGCATTATATTCAGAACCACTGACAAACAAAATAAGGGACTCAGAAATTCAAGGATATAATTGGTATTGTAGTCAAGAAAAGCTGGCTTTATTTGGAGATATTTTATACCTGAGAAAACCAGAGAGACACATTACAGTGTTGTGGAACATTTTGAGAAAGTTTCAGATCTTTTCAGAACACAAAATTAATGAAACTAAAACAAAGGCAATAGCGATAAATTATGCACCCACACATGAATTGTTTCAGGAATATCCATATTTATGGGGACACGATAAAATGAAGTATTTAGGAGTATGGATTAAAAATTATTCCAGTGTGGCATCTAAGGATATGTGGAAAGAGACTAATCAAAAGATAATACAAAAACAGAAAACAGAAGTTAAAATGTCTTTAGTCCCTTTAGTCTTAAACACAGGTCAAGCATATTTTTATCAACAAGAGGAGAAGTTGTGGATAGCAATTAATAAAGCACTGAAAGACTATTTGGGAGGGGTAGATGTTAAGAGTCAAGTGAGATACGCTGATTCTTCCAGTAGAACAGGGCAGATTAGGTTTACCTAATTTGAAGGGGATATTTCAGGGCTACACAGTTAAGACTCATATCTATAGCACAAGCAGAAAACAAGAAGTTTTGTACTCACCATAATGTTCGATATATGTAGTCCATCTCGCCTCAAATTCTTACCTGTGGGTTCGGAGCCGAATATCGGCTCCAACTCGGCCTATTTTACTAGCTCAAAAGTCTCTGATTGGCTGGGCTAAGAGGATATCCCATGGTACACTGCTTCGTATCCCCAGATCTAGTTTGCTGCTAACATAATTACTGCATACATACCACACATCCATACAAACAAAAAATATTCAAAGGGACTCTGCAGGATACAATCTAACTTCCAAATCCTCCAGGCAGGGGGAAGGCGGGAGGTTAAGTAAGAATGTGAGGCGAGATGGACTACATACATCGAGCGTTATGGTGAGTACATAACTTCTTGATGTTATGTAGTCCTATCTTGCCTACATTCTTACCCGTGGGACAGCGTCCCTAGCACCTACATCCTGGGTGGCACATAGGAAAATACTCCTGAGATCTGTGGAGCCAAATGAAGATCTGCCCCTGGAAACCACGTCCAATTTGTAATGAGAAACAAAGGTGTGAGGAGAAGTCCAAGTGGTCGCAGCACATATATCATCCATTGACAATCTAGCTTGATAGGCTGTGGATGTGGAGACCGCTCTTGTGGATTGGGCTTTAGCTGGAAAAGGCAAATTTTTACCGGCTGTCTAACAGATGAAGGAAATCAGCTGGCTATCCATCTAGAGAGTGTGACCTTGGATACCGGAGAACCAGACCGATTTTCCGAAAAGGAGACAAAGAGTTGGTCATATTTCCGGATATCTTTCGTCCGGTGTAGAGAGAAGCGTAACTGTCTATGTACATCCAATTGGTGAAATCTGAATTCCGCCTTGTTAGAAAAATTGGGGAAGAAAACTGGCAGCTCAATAGACTGATTCATATTCATATTAGACACAGAAGCCACTTTGGGAAGGAATGATGGGTTTGGTCTGAGACTCTATCTTTATGGAAGCTCAAATATGGGGGTTTGATGGAGAGGGCTTGAACTTCAGAGACCCGCCTCACTGAAGTGACTTGCTGTTAAAAATGCTGTTTTCCATGTTAAAAATTTTAACTCACAGGTGGCTGCAGGCTCGAATGGTGGAAGAGTGAGGGCTTGAAGAACAAAATTGAGGTCCCAGGGCATGACAGGTTGGGATACTGGGGGATGAAGTAACAGAGTACCTTTAAGGAATGCTTTACATAGTCTGTGTGCCATAAGGCTAGGCTCTTTGGCCATGTGGAAGTTTGATATAGCCGCCAGCTGAACTTTGATGGTGGCTGATGCGGACCCTTGATAGAAGAGCATAGACAAAAACTCCAGAATCTAATCAATTGGAGCCATGTAGGGATCAATGCCTCTAGAATGAGCCCAGATAGAGAACCTTTTCCATTTGCTAGAGTTGATTTTTTTAGTGCATGGTTTATGACAGGACGATAATATATGGACTACTTCCAGTGAAAAATTGTGACATCTGACTAACGATGGAAGTAGAGTAGCCAGGCTGTCAACCAGAGTGTCCTGAGAGAGGGGTGGAACTGTCCCGACATGTGCGTCAGTAAATCTGGAAGGGGTTCCAGAATCCAAGGGGCATCCACAATGTAAGGTTGAATGAAGGGGAACCATACCTGATGAGGCCAGTTTGGGGCAATCAGAATAATTCTGCTTCCCAAAGATTGTGCTTTCTGAATCACCCTTGAGAGAAGGGGAAATGGCGGGAAAGCATAAAGCAGACCGGAGGGCCAATTGTGAGCCAGAGCGTCCCTGGGTGATTCCCCCGGTGGGGGGATCAGCGAGAAGTAGTTGCTGCATTTCGCATTGAGAGGGCTGGCAAAATGGTCGCAGCAAGGTTGACCCCACCTGCTGAAGATTTGCTCTGCAAGCAGGCGATTCACGGACCACTCGTAGGGCATAAGAATCGCCCTGCTTAGCTTGTCTGCTATAAAATTGGTCTTCCCCGGAATGTGCGTTGCCACCAGAAACCGTTGGGAAACTATTGCCCAATGCCACACGCGCATGGCCTCTCTGCACAGTGGGTAAGATTGGGTTCCCCCTTGCTTGTTGAGATACCACACTACTGATATGTTGTCTGACTGTATCGCAATAGTCCCTAGAGGAAGAACTTCTTGAAGTGCCTGCAACGCAAGAAGCACTGCTCTCACCTCCAGGACATTTCTATGCAAATGTATCTCGTGCTCCTGCCACGTGCCTTGGACCGTCCTGCCGAGATAATGCCCCCCCCACCCCATCTGGGAGGCGTCCGCGGTCACCCTGGCAATAGGGATGGGTGGAACAAAGGGCTTTCCCCTATTCAAGTTGTTGGTGCACAGCCACCAACGGAGGTCCTGCTTGCATCTGTCTGTCATTAAGATTGGATGGGATAGCGGAAGTCTTTGGAGAGACCATTGGACAAAGAGGAGCCACTGAAGAAGTCTCGTGTAATCTCGCTAGAGGAACCAACATGACAGTCGCCACCATGGTACCTAGGAGTTGTAGAATCAGTCTTGCCTTTGCATGTCTCAGGGGCATCAGTGTGAGAATTTGTTGTTGCAACCCTGTGATCCTTTCTTGTGGTAAGAATGCTCACATTTGAATGGTGTCCAACTCTGCTCCTATAAAGGTGACACGCTGTAAGGGCAATAAGGCAGATTTTTTCCAGTTTATTGTGATGCCTAATCAGTGACATAGACTGATGGTAGCGTCCCTGGTCTGAATTAGTTGATGCCTGGTGGGGGTGGTGAGGAGCCAGTCATCCAGGTATGGAAACACCTGGAATCCTTGACGTCTCAAGTGAGCCGTCACCACTGCCATACACTTGAACACCCTGGGGGCTGTGGTGAGACCAAAGGGCAGGGCTCAAAACTGTGACTGGCTACCAACGGGAAGAGTAGGTGACACCTGGATGCCCTGTCCATTTTGACATGGTAGTAAGCATCCTTGAGGATGATGGAGCACATCCATACTTCCTCTCCCAACAATGGGAGAATCTATTGTAGAGTGACCATATGGAATTTGGACTTGAGTACGTAATTGTTGAGTTGACTGAGAGCTAGTATGGGTCTCAGGTCCCCTGTTCTTTTCGGCACCAAAAAGAATCTTGAGTAAGTCCCTAATCTGATTTGGTCTGAGGGGACTGGTTGGATGGCTCCTTTCTCTAGCAGCCAAGATATCTCTGAGGCTGCTTGATCCCTTTGACTGGGTGGAACGTGCGGGATTTTTCTTACTGGAAGGGGTACTGAAAAGAATGGAATGAGGTAACCTCCAGAAATTATCCTTATTACCCATTGGTCCTGGGTGATGTTTTCCCAGGCTTCCGGATACAAGAAAATTCAACCCCCGACTGGCTCCGGATAAGCACAGTCGGGCACACCCTCAGGAATGAGAGTATGGGGAGCCGTGGAAGGAGTCGCGGTCTCCGGAATTGCGGAGGCCCCCTCTGCCTCTGGGGCGACGTCTCCCTGGAGGGGGGTTCACCTTGTGCGGCAGGAAAAAACCTTTGTGATTTCTTGAATCACATCTCCCCCCCCGCTGGGCCTTGGGATAAGCCCTAGACGGAAGAGAAAAACGGACTCCTACGGCAGACAGGGTCTTTCCCTCTTTCTTGCACCTGGTGAGGGTGTCTTTCACTTTGGTCCCAAACAAGGAGAAATCATCAAAAGGGGCATCAGTGAAGGAAGACTTGAAGGCCTCCGCGAAGTGACACAGGCGCAGCCAGGCTTACCTTCTAAGGGCTATCCCAGAGCTGGCCATCCTACTCGCTCCCTTGGCCGCATACGATATGAGTTGCATGGACGAGTTTGCGATGGAGTTGAGGGTAGAAACCTGTGCGTTAACTGTCTGAGCCACCGCCTCAGGTATGTCACCCACAAGAGTATCTCCCAGTTCTTTAAGGAGATCTCCCTGGAGCAGAGTGAAATGAGACAAGTAATTCAGCGACCGTAAAGTGAAGGTGGCTGAAGACAGGGTATGCTTCCCATAACAGTCCATAGTGCTAGACTCCTTGTTAGGAGGATGGACCGACGATGAAGACTATGCAACTTCCTTCTGGGTGGCTGCCGCCACCACCATGGCATCTACAGGGACTCCCTTTGACAGAAACTTTTTTCCCTGAGGTGTGGAAAGAAATTTGTTGGGGCGCCTGGATACGGGCTCCACAGAATCAGGGTTTTCCCACACCCTTCAACAAATAAGGTCAAGAAGTTCATTGAAGGGTGGAGACACCCAGGAGGCGGAGGGTTGAGTGCCAAAAGCCTTAAGGAATACTGACTCCTCCTCGGAAGGGGTTTTGAAAGGCCAGTCTCCTCTTTGTTTCAGTATCTCCAGGATATTGGAGAAGGAAACATCATCCGAGGAAGACTTGGGGGATCCTTCTGATTCCTTCGAGGTCAGTATCGGAAGTGAGAGACTCGTCCTGGGAGTCTATGTGCTTCCTCTTGCACAATTTCTTTCTGGGAGGTTCCTCAGGCACTGGCTCTGAGAGACCTTCAGAAAGTGGGGGACCGCTCGTGGGGGTGTCCTAAGGGCCTGGCACTCTACTGTCCAAGGATAGGTGAGTGTCAGAAGCTCTCGCCGGAGTGGTAGGGGATGGAATGACCGACCTGAGTGATGTAGCTGACGATCTGGCCAGCGCGCTCCGCATGGCCTCAAAGGCAGGTCCCCCCCCCCGCGTCCGAGGACCAACCGACCTCCAAGGCCACGACCGGGAACAGCGTCCCCCGAGCCGATGCACCAAGTGGGAGACTCAGAACCGAAAGATGTCCCGAAGTATCCTCTTCGGGCCCGACCAAGGAGACCAGAGTCTTGAACCCTGTGGACGGGACCGACATGGTCGGAGCCGAGGTTGGCACCGATAAACCCAAGGGAGGTATCGGAGCCAGCGCAAGAACATCACCGGCTCTGACAATAAAGATGTGCTCGGAGGAGGAATCATTGAAACAGCCATAGGAACTGGCTCCGGAGCCGACTGAGTCGGAGCCAAAAACAATTTAGCCAACACCAGCGACTGCAGGAGCCTCTGCACTACCCTATCCACATCCAAATCAGAAAGCCTGGAGGATTTGGAGGAGATGGATGGAGATTGTGATCTCTTATCTGGTGAACCATGCCTCACACTAGGCGACCGGCTCCGAATGGGTTCAAGAATGATCGGAGTGGACGCTGATTCACTTAACACAGATACCTCCTGCGGCCCCGAGGACAGTGGAGCTGAGGAAGCAGAGTCCAATATAGTAATCTTCTCCGGAGGCTCCGAAGATGCAGATAGAGCCGGAGACCTTTTCTTGGACTTACAGGCTTTAGATTTCGACTGAGAGCTGGAAGCCGAATCTATAGCTTTCTCAAAAGACGGTTTAAGCAGTCCCTTTAAAATCAATTTGTTTTTCCTCTCTTAGAGCACCCTAGGACTGAAGGCATGGCAAAAGCTACACAACTCCTGTAACTGGATGGCTCCAAGGCAGTAGACACATACAGAGTGTCCAGCTGTGATGGACATTTTATATCTGCATTTTGAACACTTTTTAAAGCCAGAAGGCTTATGTTCCTTCTGATCCTTAGACATTATCAGCTACTCTAGAGAACAGTTAACAAACTTCCAAAATGGGCGGAAAGCCCACAACGTTCACTACAGTTAATGAACTTCCAAAACAGGCGGGAAAGCCCACAACGTTCATAGGAAAAAGTACTACACAGACTGAGCGAAGCCACTGAAAGAACCTCTAAAACAGTTTTTAAGACAATACAGAGAACAACACAAGAACAACTCAACTAAGGAGGGACTAGGTCCTCTAACTAAAACGGGCCTAGCCCATGGGAACAGTTAGGGATACCACAAAAACACCAAGAAACACACAATCACAGCGACAGCAGCAAGATATAGCTATTAAAATAGCTTTTGAGTATAAAGCAACCAATTTCTCAAGAGAAATAAGTCAAAAAGAGGTACTTAGCCACAGCCAAGTGAGACCACGTCCGAGCTCTACAAGCGGCAAACGAGATCTGGGGATACGAAGCAGTGTACCATGGGATACCCTCTTAGCCCAGCCAATCAGAGACTTTTGAGCTAGTAAAATTGGCCGAGTCGGAGCCGATATTCGGCTCTGAACCCACGGGTAAGAATGTAGGTGAGATAGGACTACATAACATCTATATTTCAAAATGAAAAGGGATGATGATGAAACGGGGGGGGGGGGCTCAAGAAACAAGGAAAGACTGGGATTTTGGGTGGAGGTCTTTAAGGAGATTAACAATAATCATACATATTATTATATCCATAAAGTTAACAATAATCATACATATTATATCCACAAAGTAGCAGAAAGTATTCTAAGAACTGAGCCAACACAGGATTGACAAAAGGAGATTGTACAGATAAGGATGACTGTAATTAGGGAAACAGACAATAGGTAAGAAGGGGCTAGAATGTACTGGAGAAAACTGGCAAAGGAACAAAGGTATTGAGGGCAAATAACTAGAAACAGAAAGATGCCAGAATGGGAAGATGCCAAGAATTGTTTGGATTGCAGGTTAGAGACTGCCTTCCCTATCAGGAACTGAAATCAGAGTATAGGCAAAGAAAAAGAAATAGGGGGGGTCCTAAATGAAAGATCATTACTAGTAGAGTTTTTAGTACAATCTAGAACAGAAGCTGCCATTAAAAAAGAATAATTATTACAGCACATAAAATATTGCATGATAACTATAAGAATCAATCAGAGGAGGTTAGAAAGGATTTGGAAGAGAGATTGGATAAGCAATTCACAAAGAAACAATGGGAGGATATATGTATGTTGTCATTTTTCTAGTCAAGATACAATAGACAAGACTTCATGGGTTCTGTTCAAGCAGCTTTATTATATACAAACACATCAGGATTGAGGCTTAATACTTTAACTTAGGTGAACTTATAAACAAACTAGCTATTACATTCCTACACGTTCACTCTCTGGCTGCACTCTAAAAATAGCACTGAGTATACCATGTGCTTGCTATTTATACATGCATGTTCAGTCCTTGAAATGCTTATTAAAGACACTGCAAACACTCTGTTCTATATCCTCCCTCTTTAAGAAATAAGTCATGCAATACTGAAAACAGTAATTGACATGCAATTAATATAAATAATTCTTGGTCATGAAATTATACAGAACTAAATACACATATATACAGCAAAATTGGATCAGGCTGCTGTGCATTTCACACTAGGTCTGGAAATACGACGAAATTATGTGACATAGAAATCAGAATCAGATTTATCAACTGGGACTGTCTCTGTGGAATGTCCAACTTTTGGGACATCAGGAACATCATCAGGAATGGAAGTAGAAGTCAAGACATGTTCTGGAACAGGAACATTATGTAGGTTTGCTCTATGATCTAGAGTCTATCACAGGAACAATGCTGCGATATCGATTCTGATACAGGAATAAGTCATCTGCGATTTCTCCTGTACTCCACACCCTCAGATTCTACGTAGTAGGATTTTGTCTCGGGACATATACCTGTAACTTAACCAATCCAGTCAAAACCTTTCACCATTTGTATCCTCACGGTCTCTCCTCCTTTCAATGGACGAAGAAATCTGCTCGATTTATCACAGCTAGACTTCTGGAAAGAATGCTTTCTGAATAGTTGAGCTCTAACTGTCTTGTTGTTCTTAGCTTTAGGCCTCAACAAACTGGAACTGATAGGCAATGTTGTTCTAGTTTGCCTAGATAGAAGTCTCTGAGCAGGCGAGCCAAGTGTATCGTCACAGGGCATGTTTCTGAGATTAAGTAAATTCAAATAGACACTGGTATTGTCACGCTTTGACCTCTCAAGTAATTGCTTTGCACTCTGCACTGCATGTTCAGCTAGACCATTTGACTGTGGATATTATAAACTACTAGTAACATGTACAAAGTCCCATTTTCTTCCAAACTTCCGAAACAACTGACTAGTAAATTGAGTACCATTGTCAGAAACAACTTTGTGTGGACTACCATGGACTGAGAAATAACATTTCAACTTAGTAATAACAGCAGTGGATGTTAGGTTAGGTAGTAAATCAATCTCAAACCAGTTCAAATAAGAGTCAACCAATACCAAGAAATGCTGATTGCTCCACTTGAATATGTCAGTGGCTACTGTTGACCAAGATAGTTCAGGAACTTGGCTTAGCTGAAGTGGTTCTCTTTGCAAATGCAGTTTAGTACTATTACACACTGAACAAGATGCAAGTATTTTATCAATGTATTTTGCTAGAGAAGGCCAAAATACTAGTCCTCTTACCCTTCTTTTGGTAGATTTGGAACCTGGGTGACCAAGAAGCAAATTCTGGATATACTTAAGCTATAAGTAAGAAGGAACAACAATTTTACGACCTTTGAAAATAATGCCATCTTCTATAAACATTTCATTTCTGTACGCAAAATAAGTTTGCACTTCAGGTGGTACACTTGATTGCTTTGATGGCCATCCAAGATTAATGTAGTGGTTCAGCTTTTGCAAAATTGGATCAGTCTTTGTATGATCTCTCAGCTCATCAAGTCTTGTGGTAGAAAAATTACGCACTTCCATGATGTCAAAGCCAAAATTCTCATGAAGCTGTTCCATGGTATTTCTGGGTGATCTGGATAAGGTATCAGCCAGATAAAGAAGTTTGCCTTTTGTACAGACCATTTTGAAGTTGTGCTTTTGCAATCTGAACAAAATTATTTGTAATCTTGCTGGAGTGGAATGCATAGGCTTTTTTAAAATAGTAAGTAGAGGCTGGTGATCACTTTCAATCTGAAAAGCTCAACCATATCGATATATATAATCATGAAACTTTCAACATGCAAACACTACTGCCAAAAGTTCTTTCTCAATTTGAGCAGACTGCATTTCAGTTTGGTAAGCGTTCTTGATGCATAGGCTACTGGTCTGCCTTCTTGAAGAATGACTGTGCCAAGACCAAATTTTGAAGCATCACAGGAAAGGGTGAATGGCTTATTAACATCATTGTATCTTAATGTAGGTGGAGTGGCAATTTTCCACTTAAGATCTTCAAATGCTTTCTGGTGCTGTTCTAACCAAGACCATGCAACATTTTTGCGTGTCAACTCTCAAAGATGCTGTCAACTCACTGACGTTTGGTATAAACTTGCCTAAATAGTTGACCATACCAAGAAAACATTGGAGAGCTTGAACATTATCCAGTGCTGACATCTCAAGAATGGCTGCTTGTTTACATGGATTTGATTGCATGCCAGTACTAGTAAACAAATGACCTACATATATACCTTCTGGCAGTCTGAATTTGCACTTCAGAGGACTGAGCTTTAAGTTCACTTCACATGCTTTGTCTAGAACTCTTTTAAGATTTCTGCCATGCTCTGCTTCACACTGCCTCCAACTAATAAATCATCTACTATTATGGCACAGGGATATCCTGAAAAGTTTTGATCCACTGCTCACTGAAAGACTTCATTTGCAGAATTTATTCCAAATGGCATCCTTAGGAATCTGTATCTGCTAAATGGGGTACTGAAAGTAGTCAGTAATGAGGATTTGCACTCAAGCATCACTTGACAAAATGAACTCTTTGTGCCCAAGACAGAAAAAAAACAGTGGCATTCGGAATTACGGCTGCAACTTCAACTATATGCTTTGGATTATGAGGTCTCTAGAATGCTTTGTTCAAATCTCTTGGGTCAATACATATTCTGATTTTGTCTGAGCCTTTTTTGTGAGCTGCTACCATGGATGAAACCCAATTCAGTTGGTTCTGTAACTGGACACATTACACCTTGTTGCACCATTTTATCCAACTGAGCTTTGACTCTATCCTGCATGGCTATCAGAACTTTTCTTGCCAGTCTGACGAATGGACTGATCTCTGGATCTAACTTCATACAATACACAACTGGAAGTCAGTCCAACTTGCCATCAAAAACATAAGCATACTCTGTGAAAATGGCTTCAGTGAAACTGGAACTAGGATATGTGCTCATCTGATGAACTTCTTTGGTAAAAGAAAGATTCATTCTCAAACTGTCTCTGAGACCCAATAATGTCTTAACAGTTCTTGGCCAAATAACATGAAAGTACTATTCAACCTTCGCTTTGAATTTCTTCACCTCCATAAGCAACAAGTCTCACACAATTGACCACATTGAGTTGTTCATTAGCTCTCACTTTAGCAAAAGTATCTGCTGACATAACATTACACTTTGAACCAGTGTCTACTTTGAGCTATGTGGATTTACCATTGATCCGAACAGTACAAAACACTTCATTATTTGTTAACAAATTCACTGCATCAACCTTTTTCACCCAGTACTGATACATCTATGTAAAAAGTGGACTGCCATAATTCTAATCAGTTTGCTTTCTTGAATGACCTTTCTTTATAACTGCGCAAGGTTTACTTGATTTGCAAAACGTCTGAAAATTATTCCATTTTTTTACACTTGTGGCATTGCTGACCAAATGCTAAGCATTTCTCTCTTTTAGACTCATGACTGGCTCCACAATCACAACAGTTAACACTAAGATTGGACTTAGGCTTTGCTGACTCACGTTTGTACTGCACTGAGCATGCACCCTTCTTAGAACTTGCTGGAAAACTATGTGGTTTCCCTGGTGAATCAGCAGGGGCTGTGGCTGCCCTGTGCTTAGGGCTGCTTCCATTTGCCACCTGTTGCATACTATCTACATTCACTCTAGAGCTTGTTGAAACCATACTCACCACTTGCAAGCATAGTTGTGTGCCTTTCTGTAACTTTATGAACTTGATAAATCTCTATAGCTTTGCTCAACATTAAATCACTGTCACAAAGCAAAATCTTTCTCACTGCAGCACTATTGATACCACACACAAGCCTCTCCTTTATCAACTCGTCTTTTAAGTCTCCAAACTGACACGTTTTAGCTTTGTTTCTCAGGTCTGTTATATAAGCTGCAAATGTTTCCACTGGTTTCTGATCTCGTGTAAAACAGGTGCTTCTCTAATGTAATATTTGTCTGGGGGTTACACATCTCCCTGAATTTGCACTTCAAACACTCAGAGTTTTACCTTGATTGAGCCTGTACAACAATATGACAGTTTTCACTTTCATCTTCATATACTGCTGGTGGATACACAAATTAGGCTCTCCTTCATTGCCTCTGACCCAGCTAGGTTTAGCAAAATGAATGCCCCAGTGTGTGCTTCTTTGTCTGAATAAACTGCTTTAATAAAAATATACTATTGCTCAAATATTGTCCAATTCTCTGCAATATTATGATCAAACACAAGTGATAAGGATTTTAGAAATCAGTCTGCCATATTAACATATACCAGTGAAGAGTTTTTCAAATATGCACGAACATACACACTTGTACATATGCCAGTACTTGTAACTACGCCCAATAGCACAAGAAGCCTCTGAATAACTGAAGTTTGCAAAATAAGTCTCTTGGGCAGTGTGACACTCTTGAAATCACAGTACTTTAAGAAATCACCCTTATCAGTGTAAGTAACATTTCAAATAATTGCACTGTGTGAATGAACTGGGCAGAAGAAGCTCTGAATAAGAAACATTTCGTAGCAATTGCACTTTGCGAATAAACAGTACACAGCACATTGAAACTTCCCCAAAATGGCGGTACTTCACTATGTAACTCTTTACAGTACAAGACACACTGTAGGCAATTTGTAAATAGACACACCCAGCACAAGTAACTTTTCGAAATGGCTGTACTTTGACTGTACTTCACGAAATAGTTGCACTTTGCACACTAACAGACTCTCCGGAATAAATGCACAGTAATAACCACACACTGTAAGCACTTTTACACACTTTGAGATACTTCGAATAACTTTAGTTATGGTATTCAGAGCTTTAGTTAATGCAAAATAATAGTTTATGCTAAATCACAGCACTCTACTCAAAAAACATGCAATAGCCTTGCTTTATTTACGCTTACTGTGCCGTTTTTTTTTTTTTACCCTTATTATATTAGTTTTGCTCATTTAATCTCTTTTCATGCCCATTGTATTTTCTTGTGCCCATTTTACTCTAAACATGCCCGTTTTGCTCTAAACACACTTGTTTTGCTTTTTTTATAATTGTTTTATCAAATAACTTAATCTTAAACATTTTGCTTAATCAATAGATGATCTGTACCTTTTACTTGTTTAATAATGCGATTTGTGCCTTTGTAATGCTCAGTTTCATTTTTTTTTTTAATAAAATAAACTGTGCAATTTTTCATTACCTTTGGTGCTTTTCTGGCTCCTTTTCATGCTCGTTTCTCTTAGTTTACCTTCACCATTATCTCTGCACCTCGTGGCTCTGAATATCAGTCTCTGGAATCCTTCTTCTGACTCCATGTTTTCTGTCTAGTCAGGATGTAATAGCTGAGACTTCATGGGTTCTGTTCAAGCAGCTTTATTATTTACAAACACATCAGGATTGAGGCTTAATACTTTAACTTAGGTAAACTTGTATACAAACTAGCTATTACATTCATACATGTTCACTTTCTGGCTGCACTCTCAAAATGGCACTGAGTATAGCATGTACTCACTATTTATACATGCATGTTCAGTCCTTGAAATACTTCTTAAAGACACAGCACACACACTGTTATACATATGTCTCCTAAATATGCAACAAAATCTAGAAGATTTAGGATTTTTGCCTGGAAATGTTTGCACAGATATTTTTATATCCCAGGTAGACTCTAGAGCATTTTTCCTTAGGCAGACAGCAAATGTTGGAGGTGTGACTGGGAAGAAAGAGGTAACTGGGAACATTTTCTAGAACTATGGCGAACTGGTGGACTTTAAGGATTCCTTGTGGGATGCATTGTCGGAAATGCTGGGTGGGCAGATAGGTCTGATTAGGGAGATTAATTTTCTTCACTATGATATACAATCTGAACTGCCTAGGCACATTAATGCCTTGCTGTGTCTAATAATGGTGGTTGCCAAAAAAGCAATTACTAGAAAATGGAAAAAAAAAATCTAAACCAACTATACTAGAAGTAGTGAATATAGTAACAGAGATAAAACAACTGGACTTGCGATCCTTAGAAAAGGGGAGGAGAACACTACATAAGAAAAAATGGGAACTGTAGGAACAATACATACAAGGGAGGAATGAGGTTTAAAAGGCAGCAGACTTAAATGAGTTATGTAACGTTTGACTGATACAGATTAAGATTAGGTAGATTATAAGTGATGTATAACGTTGGCGACTGGGAGTGTGTCAATATGGTTTGTAATGTAAAATGTTTGCAACTAGGATTGTGTCGGTGTGGTTTGTTTTTATTTGTATAACTGTATGATTGCCTGTATACTAAGAGATGATTTAATAAAGATGTTTCTTCTTAAAAAAAAAAAAAAAAAAAAGGCATGAATTGAATAATTTATGTAATGATGCTTGGGTTATATGATATATAGCAATATATGTGAAGTAAAAAGTTTTATGTTAATTATGGTGTGATTACTTTTATATAAATGCAAACTTGCTATGTCACAAGTGTTAATTCAATAAAAGCATAAGAAAAAAAAAATCTGATCAACACCCTTAAGCCCCTCGGAAATTATCAAATGTGGTTCCCCCTGAATGTCCAAAACAGACGTCTGTAAAGCCTCCTTGGAAGTGCTTAAAGCCAGATCCCCACCTGCTTCCAACCTGGTCACAGCAGAGGAATCTGACAAGAAAGCCGGATGAACCTCTGGGCAATTACTCACCTCGGGAGGAATATCTGGCAGAGGCTGGACAATCGAATTCCGGCCTAGGCTTCTTAGCCTTCTTCTTCCCTGATGGCTATCCTTCGAGGTGGAACAGTCCCTCCACAGTATCTTTCATGAGAAGTTTTAAGTCGCTGATTCTCAAGATAGAGTACCGAAGAAGAAAAGCTACTATGCAAAGTTTTAGGTACAAAAGCCTGACAAATGGAACAGGATGTATGGTCATGCGAGGCGCCCAGGCAAAACAGATACTGTTCATGGCCGTCTTTATGGGTAATCTGTTTCCCGCACTGGCATTTACGCTTCTTGGATGACATGAAACCCCACAAGCAACAAAAAAGACAAATAAAAAAGAAACCCCAACAGGGCATTTATTTGCAATGGCTCAGTGAAACCAGCAACGGAATGTAAGCATTCAGACCGACGATCAACAGAGGGTGTTCAGACTGGTGGCAAAGAAGTTCTGAAGATGGTATGTCCGGATGTCACCTTTATGCCTCAAGATACGCAAGGAACATGTGTGTGACGTATGGCGTACCTTTAATCAACCCAAGGTACAGTGGCCGGATATCAAGCTGCCCTAGGCAGGGGATCCCTAATGTTACAGATACTGCAACAGTGAAATGGAAGGACATCAGCCTGGCAATAAGCATTATTCTTACTTTCTACTGGAGTGAATATGTATCTTGTCCTGCAGAACAACTCCAGAATATATTTACTGTAAGCTGTTAATACATCAAAAGTATAAATCTTTTATGTCTCTCCTAAACATTAAATTTTTTTGTCACTGGATTTGTGCCTGACACCCCCCTCCAACACGCATTCTACATATGCATAAAGTTTTGCATGCATTTTGTGCCTGAAATCACCAAGTAAGTGCACTCTGCGGCTGACAGTTATGACATTTTTCTTCACAATTTTCTATGAAATATTACTAGCAGGTCTCCGCAGCCATTTGAATGTTCTTTTAACTATTATTTTTTTTGTCATTTGGTTCATATCAGCCACATAAACGTTTATGTTTTCTAACTGAAAAACTCAATGTATATTTCAATCACATCATTAGTGCAGTTATATGAAATCGAAACTAAAACTAATACATTATTTTGGAAGTGTTACTTTCTGCCTTAAATGTTATAAGCAAAAAATAACTTTACCCATTCAGGCACAGACATTTTTTGTATTTTTTTGTAAAGAACCGCTGCATGTGCTTGGTCAGGTACATACTGAAGGGAGCATTGTGCTCTACGATTGGTCTGATAAGGCCAGAGTACAGTGGGATAATGACCTCTTTGGACCTAGATACCATGCCCTTACATATAAGCTGGGCAACACAGAAGGATTTCCTCACCACTGTAGCCAAGTGGTAGTTGAAGGTAAAGCTATTGTCTATATGCATTCCCAGATCCCTGACCACTGTGTTGAAATCTTGGGGGCATATTATCAACACGGTAATTAGCCAGGGTGGTTGACTTCCCAAAGGGTATAATTATGCATTTCTCTGCACTGAGTTTAAGACCATAGCTTTGGCAAGATTTGTTAGTCAAGGATAGGATTCCTTGAAAAATGGTAGTGCCTGCATGGGTGTCAATGATAACCCACAGCTTGCAATAATCTGCAAACCTAGTCAGCCCACAATCCTTCCACTTCAAAGAAATTGATGCCAAAAAGGTGTGGGCCCAGTACTGAGCTCTGCGAGACTCGCTGGAGGTAGCCTCACCCATTTTGACTTCCTAGGTCCTATCAGTGAGCTGTTTGGCTACCAGTGGATGAAGGGAGTATGTCTATAACACAAAATGGGCCACGCCCTCAGCCCCAACTATCACCTTCAGGGGAAATTAATGGAGTGAAATAGCACTTGTCTCAGTCAAAGAATTGATGGGCTGTAGGATCCCTCCCTGCCCAGGGAATGATTGTGACTGGTTATAACCCACCATGGAGGAATAAATATGGAGGATAGGGGAGGAACTGTGTGGCTCTGATCACATGGGACAGATTCAAGATGGAACTACTCCTTAGCCTTTGAAGCAAGGAGCAGAATTGTAAGTGTCCTCATCCACAGGCAATGGACAAGCAATTCAGCACCTTATCTTAGAACTTCAAAGTATAACTACAAGAACAGTACATAAGGAAATGACAGTGATGTCCCTAGAAATGCAACTTTCAAAATTACACCTCAAGCCTAATGGCATTTAGCATCAAAATCCTTTAATAAATGTAACAACTCTTGATTTTTATTTCTAAAACATGAAATGGCTATATTAAATATTCACATTTTCCTCCTTTAAAGTCAAGTGTTGCATCTCATTTTACTCCTCTGGACATTAACAGCCAATAAATTAGAAAACTCATACATGAACTTTGTTACTCAAGAATGCAGTAGAGCAGGATGCAGGATACATAAAACAATATTTCTTGCTTTTGATAACTTGGTGCATGGCTTCCACAAGGAGGGATGCCTTCCCTACTTAATTTAATGAGTCATCAGTCAGTCTGTATCAGAACTTCAAGTATTCAACTTTACAACAGGGTCCTGGAGACTCTCCAGATACATTTAAAATTAATATAGCCTAATGTCCCGAAGATGTAATGCACATTTCCCATCTACTAGCATTCTCGTTGGCAAGTTCAAGATTTTCTTTCAAAATTTGGGCTTCTCAAAAACTGATAATAAAAACAATGGATAAGATCAGGTTTGCTTCCACAGTTCTGTGCTTAAAACGCAACCTGAAACAATGTCCTTTGAAACTGTCTTCTTTCAAAGTGGACTGCTGCACTGTCTCTGTGTCTCCTTCTTGGGTACATAACACAGATATTTCAGGAGTGAAGGCACACAACTCTGCAAACACATCTTACTCTAGAGTATCAGTTATATAGGATACACAAGAATAAGTGAAGTTACAGAGACATTTTAAATGATTTTCTACTGGCAAGGAATGCATTGATATACTGTAAATCCTTATTCACAGTGCTAGAACAATGTCTGAAGTATTGGACGACAGCAGAAAAGAGAACTACCACTCTAGTGGTTTAAAAACGTATGCTTGCACATTACACTACCACACAGTAGTAGCATAATAAACCTGAACTAAAAATATTCAATTCTGTTTATGAAGGCAAAAAAAACAAGTATAACACTTCAATAATGAACAACTACAACAACAAAAATGCAGCAGTGTCAAGTGTTACACTGAAAGACAGTCAAAACTGGTGGAGGCAAATGTTAATAAACAATTTACAGAATGAATAAAAAATTGCTAATGGGCCATTAAAATATGAGAAGCCTTGTTTTAATTTCTCTAAGAGAGATGATGTACTACAGGGACAGTTTAAAGGCCCTCTATAAAAATTTGCTCAGCCTCTCAAAACCACAGAAGACAGCATCAGCAATACCATTTTTATTACAATGCACTGTTGTTCTTTCTCAGGATATTTTTTTTCTACTGTAATCAACTCTGTTCATCCTCTTCATCATCATCACCATGGCTATCGTCAACATCATCATCTTGGTCACCAGACTCCATCTCATCTTCATCATCAACCTGTGGAACAAAGAAAAAAATGATCACCATTTAACTATAAGCTTGAGTTTTTCTCTTATAAAAAGGAGAATTAAGCATGAGCACACAAAATTGCACAAATGTTTTTAATGCATCAGTTGCACTACAAGGGTACTTTTCTTAGATCTTTCATTGGGTTCATCCAGTATTCTTTCCAACTTAGCATTATTTTTTTCTCTAATGTTCCTAAAAATGTTTGTGAGGATGGCAAACCCAGCTCCAGCACAGGTCATAACATCCAGTGCATCAACAGGACAGCATGCCTGAATGATCAGGTCATCAGTTCACTCTACACACAAAATCAACATACTTCCTGAAAATCAAGAAAAGATGATTTGACATCTAAACTGCTAAAACATACTATATAAGTGCATACTTTCCTAAAGCGGGGGCCACTGGCTGGAGACCATTTTCAGGTTTTGTGTGCAGGATACCCTTTCAATGGATGCTTTTACATTTGGGATAAAAAAAAATCTAGTAAACTTATGTCCACTAAAACTTTATGGTTAATGTTACACTTGAGATGCTGAAGGTGAACATCCACAGAGAACGAAATGGACAAAGATGAATTACATCTAGGATGGGAGAAAATCAATATGTCTGACAGGAAATACATAAAAATCTAGGTTTGAGAGAAATCAATTTGCATTGGGTCAAGATAACAAAAAATATTCCCTTAGCTTTGTGCCATCTTAACGGTAAGCTGCTTGTTGTCTAGCCAGTCCATGATATTTTTACCATTATTTTTAAGTTTGAAAATAAAGGTAAGATGAGAAGAGGAGGATCTGATGACAACAATGCAAAGAACCGATTTTAAGACAGGAAGATTAGAAGGTATTATGAAGAAAAGAGGCAGCACCATGACTGACACTTGGGTAACCTTTGACTTTAAAGTAGGAGGAGACAGAAAAGGACTCGGTCTTACCCAAAATTAAGTCTTAGAGAGGCAGCTGTCAAACCATGTGAAATCACGTCAAGGGATGCTACTGGAAGGCAAATAATCTAGAAGGTATGATGACTAAACTGAAAGCTTTAATAATATCTGTGAGATGACTGTGTTTGTAATAATACATTTGATCACAACATTAACAACAGAACAAGAGACAGAAAACTAAAATGAAAGCTGAAGAAAGAAGTAAGAGAAAAGGCTGGCTATAATACCTTCATCTATGGCATATAGCACAATCAGACTGAGAAAATAAACTAGTCTGTATACTTTGTCCTCGACTGAAAACATGTTAATGTCTAGAGAGAGAATGCAATACTTGACATGTATGTTGAGGCTTGGAAGTACAATGATTTTCTGGTGCTAATGGAGAAAATGATTTGGGAAGACTAAAATTGATTTCCAATTTAAAGATATAGCAGAAATGACTGAAAATTTGATTCTTGCAGTTTTAAGAACTACAAAAATGCCACTGCTCTTGGCTCAGGGTGATCATGAAAGACATCCAGAAGTTTATGATCTGTTTACAAAAGTTTTTTCTTAGGAGGATGGAAAAAGTTTTTCAGTAGGACTGGCTGACGTAGATAGGGGGAACAGAGTGTACGTAATGCTTATGAACTCATTGTTGAACTCTACAAACAAGCTTTATAGATTTGCAGATTTATATTAAATTGGTGATGGAGAGCAATCAAGAAACTTGCCTACATCACACTTATGATGATATGACTAAAATAGCAGCCTCTGCAAAGATATCATTAGCATGAATTTAGTTACCCATCTAGTGATAAAGGTTTGCTTTACAGGATTTCAGGGAGGTACTCTGCTTGTTGTGAACAGGGAGTGTGTTCAAAGAGTGGGTGAGGCATTGGGTAAGAAACCTATTACACCACAGGTACTGCTGCTCTCACACTGCAGGTTTATGTCCTTGGAGTGTATATTAGTTGAGCTGTTAAATCAATGACAGTGAAATAGGTTGAAAATTTAAGGGATCATCTGTACCATGAATCATAGGCAAAGATGGGTCTATGTCAGAACACCGAAAAATCAAAAAAATTGAACGGTCACATGAGCGAATAACCAGGAACTTGACATCGCTACCCCCCCATTAAATATATATATTCCTACTCCGAGATTGCACTACAGTGAAGAAAGGGCAAATATTCTGATCTTCACTGTACTGCGATCCAAAAAACTAAATATCGAATTCCTGAATTTTTGCTCATGTGAACGCTCAGTATTTTGATTTTTCGTCATTCTAAAGTATACACGGCAAAGATCACCTCTCAGTAGACCTAGAGGGGCAGAGACTTTAGTATGTTTGGGTTGCTTATGTGGCTTAAACCAGAGATTTTCCTAGTTAGGAAATTCTGTGGCCCTTCAAGTTGTACAAGATGCTTACAGTGGTACATTCCAAAGGGGCACTGTAAGCAATAATGTATCCCATGAGGTAGGAGTAAAGGGGAACGAGAACATCTTTGGACCTAGGAGTGATAAAATAACAGATAAGCTATGCAAGGTACAATAAATTTCTCACCCAAACTGAGACATGGTGCTAAAGGTGAGCTCACCATCAGTCTGGCAACCCATATCTCTAATATCAGGTCCACTTTAAGAGGAATTTTAGCAATACTATAACAGGAAGGAATAGGGGTCTTACTGGAGGCTACTGTACCATAAGTTTGCCGACAACTGCAAATTAGATGCTGTTGTCAAATCACCACAAGATACCTAAATTCTGCAGCAAGGCTTAGATCAGACCCATACATATTTTTTTCATAACAATGACGGTCAGATAACAACTCAAGAAGACCTGAGGAAACAAGAAAAGTACTTACAATCCAGTTTTACATAACATTTTGCAAGTTTTTCAAGAGTATGTCGAGTCTGATTTAAGGAATAAAATGGGAAAAAAAATCCAGGATATACAATATGAATGGTTCTGACAGAAAAGCCCTAACTGAACTGTGATCTAATAGAGGCATTTGTGTTATGAGAGAGGATAAAGGTGGGACTTTAGTGATCATGGGCAGCAGTAAATATAATGAAACAATGGAACAGTTATCTGATGCTCACTGTTACGAAAAAAACGAATAAAATTCAAGTGCTGAAATGCTTTTTCCAAGACAGACAGTACTTTGGATAAACTTCTCCTTCATGGGGATTTTGATCATGACATTTATGAATATATGAAGGTTGAGTTACCTCACATGGCGAAACTATTTGGGATTCCCAAAGTACACAAACATGCCATGAATCCACTTTTAGACCAGTGGTATCGGCATGGAAATACTAAGACTGAACAGATTTCAGGGTATCTAGATTATATTTTGAACCCAACAGTTCAATCCTCAGAGTTTTATCTTTGAGACTTATGGCATTTATCGGAATTATTAAAGAAGTATCAGTCATGTTTTGCAGACTGGCATTTTGCATCTCTGGATGTTGTCTCTCTTTAGACATGCAAAGATCAACAACATGGAATAGAAGCCAAAAGAGAATATTTGTCATCATTCTCAAATTTGAATGTGAACACTATAAACACCATATGTTTGTTATTATCTCTGGTACTGGAGAACAATTTTTTCTCGTTTGATGGAAACCTTTATATACAGAAAAGTGGAGTTGTGATGAGTATCAAAGTTGCACAAGGCTTTGCGAATTTGGTAATGGTACTTTGGGAGGAAGACCACTATTCAGCAGTGTTTTTTTATCGAAGATGTATCGATGACTTGATTTTCATATGGAATGGAAAATAGGATGAAATTTGTTTCTCAATGACCTGAACATGAGTACAAGTTTTTTTAAAATTCACAAAAGGTTGTTTTGGCAAATCAATTAATTATCTTGATGTGACCCTGACTTTTGTACAACAGAAGGGATGCATTCAAAGCCAGATTTACCGTAAAGGTAGTTTTGTCAACCAATATTTACATAAACACAGTTTACACCCTCAGCACATGAAAAAAAATGCTGAAGAGGGTGAGGACATCAGACTTAGTAGACTGACTAGTGGCGATGAATGTTTCAGCACTGAACTTGTTACTGTAAGGGGTTACTTTCTTGAACGAGGTTGCACCAGTGATTGGTTAAATAAAATTGAGCAAGAAGTGTTACTACTCAGAATGGATAGGGCAAGACATATCCTAAATAAAGTTGAGCTTGAATTATCAACAGATCCTTTCGTTATGCCTAGAGCTGTTAACAAGACTGATTTCAGGAATGCCTTTCTCTTCCTATATCTATGGATATGAACATTATAAAAAAAATTCTGACGGTTAATTGAATATGTATTCTGGGCAACAGATACATGGCTCAGACACTAGGTTTGAAGCCATTGTTTACTTACAAAAAGAGATACAATATAAAAACCATTTTAGAAAAGTTTACATGGACAGGCAATATAACAGCAGGGGGAAGGATGGGCACATTTAGGTGCAGATGCTGTAAATGGTACCGCTTATATAGCAAACAGTTCAAGTATCACATTGAATGCTTGGAACATGGTTTTTACTGCTAAGAAACAGTTTGACTGCACTTCCATTTGGGGCTGTTTATTTGGCCTTATGTGACTCATGTTCAAGTTTTTACATAGATAAAACATTGATATGTTTAAAACGTAGGATCTATGAACATAATTTAGCCATCAGAAAACATGATGCAAACAATACACTGGCTAAACAAGCTTTGATTTGTGAAAATTTTAGGAAGTATACATTCTTTGTCACTGATTCTGTAGCAATGCAGGCTTTAGAAGGTGATTACAGGGTTTGCCTCGACTGATGTGAATCTAGATGACAAGTAGCATGCATGGCATATCAACTGCCAGGATCAAATATAATTAACATAAAATGTTTTATTTTGGGAGCACATTACTTTAGAGCAAATGTGCCCGATCTTCTCTGACTTTAGAAGCTAAGCAGGATTGAGCCTGGATGGGAGACTATTTGGGAACATCAATTTTTGACAATGGATTTTAACATTGTTTTTTTTTTATTGGTGGAAAATAATCTTAGAAGAACTATCGTGGTTTGTACTTTGGAACTTATTTTGTTTTGTTTCTGTTTTGTTCCACACTGGTTTTGTTTAGATAGAAACGCATCATATAACATATACTTATTTAACATTTCTTGACAGGGAAAGTCGGACTAGGACAGAACCTATTTTCAGTGGAGGGCTGGGGAGAAAAGCTCCAGACGCATATCTTTGGATTGTGGGAGGAAACTGGAGTACCCAGAGAAAATCCATGCGAATGCATGGAGGATATGGAGACTCTGCACAGAAGCCACCCCAGCCGAGAACTGAACCGGAGAACCTCTTGCTGTAAGGTGACAATGTTAACCGCTGCACCACTGCACCGCCCATATAGCTAACATAATAATATAGTAACAATGACTGATTTGGTCTTTAATTTCTCTGACCTTGTTTTATCAGAGTCTGATCTATCTCTTCTCAATCGAGGGTTGAGCTTTATTCCATCTCAACCGAGTGTGCAGACTGAGACTTTCACTGACTTAAGACTGTTTGCCAGGAATATAGCTATAAAGATGTTTTTTGCCAATTCAAAAGTAACATCTGTTGTTGTTGAGAATAAGCTGACTTTTAGATTTAAGTGTAAAAGCACTTTCAGCCCCCCACTTCCACACATGGTTGAATGTTTTGTAAAATCTTGTGAAGCAGACTTGTATAAGTTTTTCTCTTCCAAACATGTTACTAATAAATTTTGTAACTTAGATAGAGAAGAATATAACTCACTCAATATGTTACGCAACCATTCGAACATTATTATAACTACTGCCGATAAGGGAGGGGGGGTTGTACTGCTGGATAGATCTGAATATATCAACAACATAGAGAATTCTTTCTCAGATGCTACATATAAAGAACTTGAACTAGGACAGGTAGTGAGTATTATTAACAACATTAGTATTAACTTGTATGATCTACTCATGTGTCGCCAGGTTAGTTTGGAAATGTATGAATTTCTTCATATAGATGAACCTCTTATACCAGCATTGAAAGGTCTACCCAAAATACATAAGGATACCAGACCCATACCAATGCGACCAATAGTGTCTGGAAGACAATGGGCGACATATAATATGTCCATCTTTATAGAGAAAATGTTGAGACCCATTGTAGATGGAGTAGACACTATCTTAAAAGACACTCAACATTTATTGAGAGACATTGAAGATTTCAAAAAAGATAGACCAGAAGTTGATTCATGGATTCTAGTAACGTTAGATGTATGCAACTTATTCACCTGCATACCTAATGACTATGGTATGGAAGCAATTCGAGAAGTCATGGTATCTGACAGTGGTTTCTCCACTGATAGACAGATTCTGATTGGCCAATTGCTTGACATTGTGTTGAATAACAATGTGTTTATGTTCAATCAGAGATACTATCTACAGACATGGGGTGTCGCTATGGGCACCCCATGTGCAAATTCCTATGCCAACTTGGTATTATATTTTTGGGAAACCAATTTTTTGTTCAAAAGTGTTTGGATGAGGAAGATAGGTCTCTATAGAAGATTTGTGGACGATGTTATATTGTTTTGGGCAGGAACCACAGAAGAGTTAAAGGAATTTGTGAAGTATCTAGAGTCCACAACAGACTTTCTTAGATTTACTTTTGAGTATTCCAAGTTGAGCATTAATTTTTTAGATGTGAACATTTATTTTAATCAAGAAGGTACCATTACTTCTAAAATCCACAGGAAGAATTGTTGAAGAAACAGTATATTAGATCATAGCAGCATGCATCCTAGGCACGTGTTTACAGGAATAGTGAAAGGCCAGTTCACTAGACTAGTTAGGATCTGTCAGGACCCGTTGGTGCTTGAAGAAGAAGCTGATAACATGGAGTATTTTTGCAGCTAGAGGTTATAATATGAAGCTAGTGAGAAATGTAAGGGTCAATAACGTTCCTTTGAATAGAACATCAAATAGGACTCTAGATATGCATGAGTGTAGTTTCGGAAAGAACAATGCTCAGTATGATGGAACAGTGGAGGAACGGAATATGGATCCCAATAATTTTAATTCTGAAATATATTACAAACACAAGGGATTTGATAGAAATAAAATTGCTTATTTTATGAAATATTCTAATGACAATGAACAAATTAGAAAAATTATTCTTAAACATTGGAATATACTAACTGTCACAGAAGAAATAAGAACACTGGTTGGTACCAGACCCATATTTATTTTTCGAACATGTGACAACTTGAAAGAAATTTTCTCCAGGAATTTCACCCATAAAGTGATCTATCACAATCATCTAGCTTTGGGCACTTTCCCTTGTAAATCATGTAATATGTGCAAGTACATCACAAGTACACAAGATTATACTCATTCTCAAGGTATTTTTGAGTTTAAACCTAGAGAGTATTATGACTGTAATAGTACTAATTTGATATACATGGCAAACTGTATATCTTGCCCAACCTTTTATATCGGTCTAACTACTAGAAGATTGAAAGACCGTCTGTATAATCATATTTATGATATACGCAGGAAGAATGAGACAAACGCTCTAGCCAGACACATCAACCAGTATCCTATGCATGAGTTTAGATTTAGGGTCCTGCAGAAACTAGAAAAGAGTATTAGAATGGGGGATAATACAAACCATTTAGCCAAGTTAGAATTGAAATGGATTTTCAAGACAGGGGCACATAGAGACCCAGGGATTAATAATTACATTTCATTGAGACACATTTTAAAACAGAGCTAATTCATCCAGTCATAATAGCCTTGATCTTCACTAATATATTTTGTTCAACATAGAGAACATATGAATTAATGGGGTTATTGTACCATTCCCCATTTTCACACTAGTTTTAGGAGAGTGAATTATTGAGTTGATGTCTCCTGGTGTTCTTTGTTCAACCCAGTAGCTGCTGGGCACATTATATACTACACTATTCCAACTGTTTGTACTTGGGTTTCTAGTTTTCAGCTATATTTATGCTTGTTTAATAGTCTTGTTTGTATGTCTATATTGTTGTTTTAGTTTATGTTTATTTGCAATTCTGTATTTATTTTAATTAACCACACCACACCTCACTATTGATATGGAGGTGTATGAATTCTCAGCCCGTTTGGTTGAGTATATACCATTAGTCATTGTACGATAGTATGATATTAATTACTTTGGTCTCTAAGTGCTCCATAGGATCTTATTTTGTCCATAGGAGTGGATTCGCAGAATAGGGTTGAAAGGATTTTTTGAGAATCATACATTCCTCCTCGTGAGACACACTGTTGGTCACGTTTACCATTATTTGGTATAATACTCAGATATGTTTATTGTTATTAAAGATTAATATAATTCATTATTCATACATATATGTATTTTTGTTCTGTACTGTCACCTCGGTAATTTGTATATTTGATCTAATCAATTTTAGTCATTTGAGTGTTTACATGTTACCAATTAATATTTGTGTGTACATATTTTTTTAGTAATTTTTATATTCATATAGAATATTTTTTATACATTAATACCTAGGAATTAATTATATGACTTGTTTACTATCTTTTAAAGATGTTTTTAGAATTATCATTTATAGTCAAGAATATTATTGAAGTAACAGACTGGCTATTTAGTGTAATTTTGTTTTATAATAAGTCTGACTTTTTATATTTTTATATTTTTGGTTGTTTGTGCACTTATATGTATTATTAATAGATTATATATTTTTTACATTACATGATTTTCTGCACTCATGTCTTTTGAGTACGTGTATGTTGAGTGGTCCAACTCGCTAGCTAACAATATGGAATATGGTAAACAAGTTAAAGTTAGTATTTTTTACATTTCATATTTCATATGTGTTTAACATCAGTTTTGATTTATTATTTGGATGCTTATTTTTACATACATGGTTTGAGTTTAATTTTTCATTTTTTGTTTTTTATATATGTTTTTAGGACATATGAGCATTTCAGCTTCCAAGCGTATTGCTGCATTGAATGTATGCGAGACGCTTTGGTGTCTCGTGCTTGTATTTTATTAGTGATGTTTTTGGATTAACATCGCTTATATCAACTTAAAATAACACAATGATATAAACACAGATTAAGGCTTCTTTTGCAGCACAGAGTTACACGTTCCACTGTGCTCTTGCAGCATTGTTCCTGTCTATGGAAAATGTTCATGTGCCAACAACAAGTGATTTATGTTCTTTACATTATACTGGTTTAGACGGGCTACCATGGTAACCATTGGAAGGACATTGAAGGTATAGCTTCATTTATTCCTTTCCTGTTTTGGTCTTCATTGGTTTTTGTGACGGTTAACCATTATTGAATTAAGACGACTATCCTATTGAGATTGGAGTACGGTATAACAACAGAATGGTTATACTACAAGAATGTTCGTCAAACATAGTTTTTTATTTCTATTTTTGTTTTTAAGTGAATTTGTTGCATATTAGGATCTGGAATGAGTTGGTGCATTGAGTTATACTACACATCATTTAATGAGACTATACTATTTGATGATTGTTTAATTAGATATGACCTAATTTGAATTAGGCTTTTTGAACAGAAGAGCGTTTTTACTGGTTGTTGTTTATTATTTAAACAAGGCTGCATTTGTTGTCAAATGAGATCTGAAGAAGCGTGCACAGAGCACGCGAAAGCGCTTATCTTTCCCTGTTTTATGTGCTGTTTTCAATAAAAGAAGATTTCCTCACTTCTCGTGGTGTGTCCCATGGTGTATTACTTGGATACAGTTTGTTTCTGTTTTGTTCCACACTGGTTTTGTTTAGATAGAAACGCATCATATAACATATACTTATTTAACATTTCTTGACAGGGAAAGTCGGACTAGGACAGAACCTATTTTCAGTGGAGGGCTGGGGAGAAAAGCTCCAGACGCATATCTTTGGATTGTGGGAGGAAACTGGAGTACCCAGAGAAAATCCATGCGAATGCATGGAGGATATGGAGACTCTGCACAGAAGCCACCCCAGCCGAGAACTGAACCGGAGAACCTCTTGCTGTGAGGTGACAATGTTAACCGCTGCACCGCCCATATAGCTAACATAATAATATAGTAACAATAATCATAGGTGTTATTTCAATGCTACTGTGGCTGTCATGTTATGGAGGAGATGAACCAACTGGATATTAATATTCTTATGAGAATAGTAGACATAGGTACTGTCCAATTGTAAGTTAAGACTTTAGATTTTACATGCAGAGAGTATAGAGAGTTCAGTAATAGTGCTATCAGTACTTAAGGCTAAGAGATAGAAAATCATGTTCTCCCAAGCTGACAAATGTTGTACCTCCTTAAAATGACATCAGGAACTAAGCCATTTATTAAAATCAATAATCTTCTGTTTATGTTGTGGTATCATCCTTGGAGAAAGTAAAATGCTACTTAATGCTAGGCTCATACCTGCCTGGACATAATCTGAAAACACTATCACATGTCTCTTGATGCACAGAGGTATGTCTCCGATCATTAAGACCCACATGGACTATGACAGAGCCATACTGGCACTTGTGGTTCAATGTCATGACTACAGGTGTAATCTGGTGGATCCTCTAGGTATCCAAGATATGTCCCAAAAAGGTGATGCACTGGGAGATGGTTAAGTTATACTTGGGGATACTAACTATAAAGCCCAGATGACTGAACAGTCTTATCCTCCCTAACATTCTCGCTACTACTGTTATGCACCTGGACACCCATGGTTGATGATGAGACCAAAGGCCAAGTCCCCAAATCGATAACTATTAGCTTCGGGAAGCACAGACACCTGCTGGATCTAGGCAGCTGATTGGATGTCCAAAGATCACAGCTAATCTCATTGTGACAGGCAAAGGAGAGCTGAGAATATTTGGAGCTTCTCATTTACAACACATTAATTTAGGACACTGCGAATGAAAATGGGGCTGATGTCCTCTGTCTGTTTTGGGCCCATGAAGAAACTTGAGTAGTAACTTTGACCCTTCTGGTGTGGTGGAACATCCTGGATGATGTTTTTTTCTCAGGAGGGTGTCTAACTCCACCCCTGCTGCTTTTTTAACAGGGTGGACATCTGGCAAGAGATGCGGTGTAAGGGGCATTTTTTTGAAGGGTATTCTGTAGCCTCTGAATGTTATGCCCCTTACCCACCTGTTTTAAGTGATCTTGGAGCACTCATCACAGTGGATGGATATTTATCTCCTGACTGCCACCAGTGGGAAGAAGTCAGGGTATCACTTCAACAGCACTGCTGCCATCCCATTGTCTGTCTGCAGTCTAAGGAGGGGCAGACATCTCTTTTACTGGGCTGGCAGTCACTGCGGAACAGGCCTTGTGACTGGGCTCTCATTGCACCTACATGATGAATCGGCAGTGTCCCACGTCTACACCCCTTGCCTAGATGGCTATTTTGTGTCCACGTAAAGAAATTTGTGGAGACTGAAATGTGACATCTACAGCTGCCATGCCTTGCCCTGCACTTCCATGTCTTTGAGGTGCCTGCTTACCTCATCAAGTCCAAGTCAGTCAGAAGGCACATGGTTAGGTCCACAACAAAGAAACTCCTTTTGGCTGCCTGTGTAAAGTCTGTGCCACAAACTGCTCTTACCCTGGGGACAGGAGAAGGAATGCTCAATATACTTCCAGAGTTACAGCAGCCATGATAATTACACATGTCTTCTCATGGAAATGGATAGTTGGCTAAATAGGGAGAATGTAATGTCTCTGTGATCTTGTAAGTGAGCCTGCAGAGCAAAGGCATTAGCTAAACTTAAATTTATTAACAAAGTTTAATCTGGCTTGGAATCTTATTTATTATTTATTATTTATTTATTTGTCTTTGTTTACTTGGAAAGTCTGACTGGGTAACACCCATCTTCACTGGAGGTCTGGGGAGAAAAGCTCCATTTATTTATACTGCATTATACTTTGATTTAAACACAGAGTAGTTACATTTCTATTTACATTTATATACATGCAGTACTCCCGTTCGATTCTAGGCTGGAGTGCAGAGAGTGCCTTCTGTGTGGAGTCTGCATGTCCTCACTGTGGTTGGGTGGGCGTTCGAAAGACATGCGTAAATAGGCGTGCCTTCACTGAAGGTTGAACGTCGAGCTGGCGCCTCGGCATTCGTGAAAATCTACTGCCAAGCATTAGCAGACCAGAGTTCCGCTGTGGCGACCCCTAACCGGGAAAAGCTGAAAGACAACAACAACATGCAGAACTTACATTTACACATTTTAAGATTTTAAAGAGAAAGCCCATGTGCAACTTAGCAGATTGTACTGGCAGCAGTTATGTAAAAAAACTGTTTTGTCATTTCAGTGAGAGGTTGAGAGTATTCTGTTTAAAGAGAGTATTGTACGGTGAGCACAAAAGTCTTAACCTGGTGATGAGTATATGCAGGACCAGGACTGGTTAAGATGTTGTTTAAGAAGTGGTTTAAAACTATTGAGTTTATTAGAGACTTTTATTTGGGTGGGGAAACTATTCCAAAGTTTAGCAATGTATTGGGAATACAGCGATTCTCCTGTACTATTTGAATTATTGCAGAGTAAGAATTTGTTACTAGAATGTAGGTCCCTTGCTGGACAGTAGAGCAGTAATAAGTTTTGTAGTGCAGGGCATTTGTCTGGATGATGAATGAGTTTGTGTGTTGTAGTTAGTTGTGAATATGTTGGGTAGTTGTACAACTCAAGCCAATTTAATTGCTTTACGCTATGACAATAGTCAGGTGTGAGGGAGACTGTTGGCAAATTTAGCTATTTTACTGCAGAAGGAGGCAAGTTTCTTTCTTTGAATACTGTTCGAGTTTGTTTGGGCAGGAGTGATGTATTAGAGAGTTGGCAGTAAGAAGGTGGTGGCTACAGTTTTTCTTGCAGTATCTGCAAGGACTCCACTGATCCTATAAAGGGAGCCTAGTTTCTGGTGTGTAGATTTCATGGTGTGCAGCATATGATGATGGCCATATTTGAGACTGTCATCTACTGTAATGCTTAGAAATTTACTATGAGTTACAGTTTCAATGACAGTATTATTTGTTGATTTTATGGTCAAATACTGGTTTTGATTTTGGCAACTTTTTGAGGTAAAAAGCATTAACTTAGTTTTCTTGGCGTTCAGTACGAGGTTTGATTCTTTGAGCAAAGTTTCTACACAGGAAAAAGATTTTTGGGTGGTGTCTTGGAGCTTATTTATTGTTGAGGATGCACATATTAATGCTGAATCATCAGCATACTTAACTAAACTAGCATGGTGAGTGGAGGTGTGGAGGTCATTAATAAATATATTTAGTAGTACAGGATGCAGGATAGAGCCCTGAGGGACACCTATAGTAACTGGTTGAAAGGATGAGTAGGTTTGTTGCCATTTAAAGGCTTGTTGCCTTCCAGACAGGTAACTAAGTAACCATGACAAGGAGTTTTGTGAAAGTCCTATCGAGGAAAGTCAAATGGGCAGTTGCTAGTGTAAGATAGTATAAAATGCCTTTGACAAGTCTAAGAAAGTACAGTTGTGTACACTTACCGTAAATGTAGATGCTCGAGCGTATTTACTGTTGCAGTCATCACACTTGGGTTATCTGCCTGCAGATAGCCCTCAGTAGGCCCGAATACCAGAGACATAGTATTTCTGCATCAGTTACTGTCACTCTAGGACTGACGTCAGGTCATCAGGGGTATAAAAACAGGCAGCTGATGCCATTACATCAGTTTTTCTTGCCCCAAATGTCAGGAGCCCCCCAAATAGGGAGCTAAGTTATGGTGGGGAAAACACCACCAGTAAAAAGTAAATACCAATAGCAATACCCCTGAAAGGGGTGGGTAATAGCCATAGAGAGGAGAGAGAGAGAGAAAACAGGGGGCTGGAGGAAGGGGAAACCAGGACTGCAACAGTGAATAGACTCGAACATCTACATTTATGGTCAGTGTACACAACTGGTACTATGTCCTTCGTGTTTCATTGTTGCAGTCATCACACTTGGGTGGATTCCCAAAGCTGAAGAAGGGTGGAGGCAGTCAAGAAAAGTTAGGATTGGCTAGAATGCCTTGCAGGACTGCTGTTGCAAAACCTACCCTGGATTTGGAGAAGATAGGCAGGTGGTAATGTTTGGTGAAGGTGTGTACCGAACTCCAGGTAGCAGCTTCCAGGATGTCCCTGGTAGGGACTCCCCTGAGAAATACTGTAGAGGTAGATGTTGCCCTAGGGTTGGTTTCCCATGGATGCAGTGTGCTATCCATTTGAAAATTGTTTGTTTTGAAGTGGCCTTGCCCTCTGCCCCTGTTGCAAAGCTGACTAGTAGCTGGTCAGATTTTCTGAAGGGCTTAGCCCTATCAAAGTAGAATCCGAACTGTCTGTGCACATCCAAGGAGTGCAGGATGCTTTCCCCTTTATTTTGAGGATTAGGGAAGAAGGTTGGCAAATGGATGGATTGGCTTAGAGCCACACTGGATACCACTTTAGGCATAAAGGAAGGGTTAGTCCTGAGGGAAACCCTGTCAGTGTGGAAAATAATGAATGGTTCCACAGCCATAAGTGCTTGTAGTTCAGACACTCCACTAGCTGAAGTGATGGTCAGAAGCAAGGCTGTTTTCCAAGAGAGGAATTTTAACTAAGCTGACACAGCAGGTTCAAAGTGGGGAAGCGTGAGCTTTTCCAGTACAAAGTTAAAGTCCCAAGCAGGGGTGGGTACTCTCCTTGGTGGCCTTAAGTTGTTTGCCCCTCTTAGGAACTGTTTGATAAGAGGGTGCGAGAATAGAGGTGGCTCAGTGTTGTAATGAGCGGAAATGGCGGAGGCATGTATCTTATTGAAGTAGGACAGGCCTTTGTGGAGTAGATCTGCTAAGTAATCAAGGATTAGAAGCAAGGAGGGCAGAGTTGTGTCCTCTCCTTTACATTGAATTCAGGAGCAGAACCTTTTCCACGTGTCAGCATAGGATTTTCTTGTACTGGGTCTTCTGGGTTCAAGAATGACGTCCAGCACCTGCTTGTTAGGGTTGCTGGGGAAGAAATTAAGGAACAAGACATGCTGCAAGATTTAGGGTTTACAGTTGTGGATGCAAAATCTGTCCCTCCTGCTGAGAGAGGAGGGTTGGATTCTGCTGTAGGTGCCAGGGTGACACCGGTGACAGGCTGCGCAGGAGTGGGTACCAGTGCTGGTGTGGCCAGTCCGGGGCTATCACAATTGTCCTTGGTCTGTCCTGTCTTATCTTGAGTAATACTCTTGAGAGAAGGGGCAGAGGGGGAAAGGCATAGATTGAGAGATTTACCCACTGAAAAGATAGGGCATCCACTTTCCAGGCCCTGCTGTGAGGATTCCTGGTGCAGAATTTGCTGAGCTGGTGGTTGTAGGGGGAGGCAAAGAGATCCACCTCTGGGGTCCCCCATTTCTGAGTCAGAAGGGTGATGGTGCTGGGCTCCAATTGCCACTTGTGTGGGTCCAGGAGATTTCTGCTTAAGTCGTCTGCCAGTGAGTTTTGTTTGCCTGGCAGGAACTGAGCTTGCAGATGGACTTGCATGTTCAAGGCCATGTGCCACAGGGCCATGGCTAACCTGCAGAGTGGAAAACCAAAGGAGAACCACCAGCTGGAACCCAATATCTGGAAGCCACAAGCTGCATCAACCACAAAGAAACACAACGACAGTTTACCTAGGTTTCGTCTTTAATGAACAGACTTCTTCTGCTGCAACTTTCCTGCTTTAAAGGTTGCTTTTGCACATTTATCAAGACCAAATGACATTCTTACATCATTTGAAAAGTTTTTTTTTTCCTATGGGAATAAGGTAATGGTTATGAAATATTTACAGATTGCTACATCACCTGCATGCTTGTTTTGTCTGTTATGCCGGAGTATACTGTATTCAGGGGATGGGGGTGATCACATTATCCTTTATTTCTTTTTTAACCAGGTTTCAGTAGTTATGACTACATGAGGAGTATATGTATCAAGGTAACCATGTATGTCATGGATCTTATTGCACATACTTCTTAAGTTCATATTTAAGAAGGTGAGGGGTTTTTTTTTAGATATATTGGGTGACTGCTTTATTTTGGGGTTGGAAGTGATGGTTTTATGAACAGTGGGAGAAATCTGCTGAGTGAGATTAGTAAAAGGAACAATGCAGTTTAAAAGGCCTCCATGCCAGTAGATGAAAGTCTTGATTTTGTTGTTCTAGGACACAGTTTTATTAGGAGAGTTAATCCAATGTCACTTTGCCCTGACTAATGATGATATAACAGTAAAAACTGCACTTGATTGTTTGAACAACTGTGTAATGTTAAGGAGGTTTCTATGGACTTTGGAATGCAAAGTCCAAAAAAAAAAAAAAAAAAACGAACAGCAAAACAATGAGAATAAGTGAGCCAAAATGCAGGGCTGCAGTTCTGGAAATAAATACTGGGTCAGAACTGAAAGTGGTTACACAAGCATCTGGGGTAATGGGGAAATAAACTTAAGGAAGGGAGACTGTAGACTGCTAAAAACAACCAATGGAGCACAGCTGAAGGAGACAGTACTAATGGGACTGCTGTGGTCTAAGAAAACGGAGTTATTACAGTGGTCAAAGTTCTTTATTTTAGGCTGCAACAGCATTTATAATTTACATAAAATATAGCCCACTGACTGGTGTTTAAACTGCAGACTTCACTGTTACACACATCTATTTGCTTGCAGGAAAACATATACAGATAAATAAAAACAGACTAAACAGACAGGTGAGTACACCAAGTCAATGGTGAATAGTCACTTAAAATGTGTGTTTTCTAATGATGTGTGTCAGTTGATTACTATTAACATAGGTGACCATATGCAAACATGTTACATGACTATTATGCATCAATAACAGACTAATTCTATGCCGATTGTAATTATGAAGCACTGAAGGACAAGTTTATCATGCTTATGCTCATTCTAAGAAAATGTGTTTTTTATCAATAAATCCATTCTCTTCACAATGATGCTGTTATCAAACTGTCTTCATGATAATGTTATCAAACTAAAGTAATAAGTAGCCTATTGTTTGTTGATCCTATGATATGCAATGATCACAAATGTATACAGTATAGGTTGCAAGTATATTTGAAATTTCTTCTAGTAAGCTCCATTAAGACATCTATTTACTAGTTTAATTCATAATGAAGAGATGAATGCATTTATGAGAAAGATTAATAATAAAAATGGTACATTATGAGAGTTATAAATTAATGAAGGAAGTCTACAGTACTTAAGGGGAATAATTCTGAATATTAAAATACAAAGCACTGATCACAATCTCTTTAAAGAAGACATTTTTGATGGAGAGATGACTACATAGTTTTTGAAGAGGCTAATTTTAGTTTCTAAATATATTCCTTTGGATTGTGTAACAATGACAATATCCATGAATGTACTGGGGTGGGAAGCAGCGTTGTGAATACTATGTATTAGTTGTGTGACATATAAACTACAGATGGAAAGAGTGTGAAATAAAAGATTTATACTGCTCATTAATAATGGCTTCAAAGCCAAAATTAAGAAGGCAGATGTACTGGAAAAGTTTAAAATTTGATGCGGCACTTCTGGAAATGCTACTGATGGAAAAATATCATGCACACATACCATAGCCCCTTTACTAATTTTGCTAATGGAAGGATTTGACTGATTCTTGGATAGAAGCAGTGGCATATTATGGGCTGGTATGACGAATGCTGTTAAACGGCTTAACTGATTAATGAGTGTAGTATGCTAGTTGTTCTTTATCACAAATGTTCCATTTTAAGTGCCTATTCTGAGGACCGATTTGGGGTAAGTGAGGACTCAAAAATTTATGAGAACTAGCTGATTTGGGGGGTAAATAATAGGCTAATAATGGATATGGCTACACACTAACATTTCATACAAAACAGGGATAAGGACTGCAGATGGTGAGAAGGGACAGCATGATTATTTTTCAGCATTATATTACCCTAGGGTAAGAAATATGGCATGATTGTCTGTACACTGACAAAGAGTGTACAGGGACGTGGGAAAGAAACACAGTTTCCACAAGGGATTTACAGGTAGAATATTAATACTTTGCAAACAGAAGGAAGTTGGATATGGGAACTGAATCTAGACAAATTACTGGAATTATATAATAACTGATAAACTGGGATGGTAATGAAGATTACTGATAGGCAGAAAAAGGAATGATTACTGACTAGAACTTTTTTTTTTAAGTTTTTGACAAAGATGCATTCAACTCATTTATTATGCATTTAGATTTGCTGAAAATAATAAAGAAATCAAGGTTTAAACTCTACCAAAGCATCATTTTCCAAGTTTATGATTGAAGTTACCAAAGAATGTGATAAGTTGAAAAATGACATGTTTTCTATGGAGGCTGAATGCAGATATAAGAGCACTGTAATACGAAAGATTACATTGGTATCCAAATTATATATGTTAAATTCTGAAGACTACTGCTATCTAAATGAAAACAATGCTAATTATGTAATGGATCTTACATGGCAGTCCATGCATGTTTGTGACTGACATATCAAAGATAAAGAATTTAAAAAAAAGTATTGCAAGTGATAGTATCAAGAAGAAAATGGCTAAGGGGAGAGACAACTAAATGTAATACAAGAAGGGAATAGAAGGTGAAGAGAGCTCAGGAAGGAGTTAGTGTTGTCTAAGGTTAACTAAGTCCCCTAGCAGATGTTCAGTCATCAGGAGTGGAAGAGAAGGGCGGTCACTGAATTGTGAGGTGATAAAGGAAGTGGGGATGTGTAGACAATGAGAAGAGTCACAAAGGACAGGACATTAACAATGGTGGGGAGAGTATAAAAAGGGCAGGGCCTTGAAACTGCTCTCACCAATTCCAGAGAAGAAAAGCAGCAGCTAATAATGGCATAACCAGTGCCGACTGATAGAGAAGGTACAGCAAGGAAGAAGACTGGTGGAGACATGCAATAAAAAGAAAGGGTATGTGTCAGAGTCGTATGTTAATGCTGAAAGAAGGTAGACTGCTGGAGAGGTGGTGTCCACCAAATGGGTGGGGAAAAGAGTTAACAGTCCAGACCCCATAACTAGACTATGATGCAGCTCTCACTAGTAGAGATCTAATATTGCTGAACAAAGTGGCATGGAAGAACACTAAGATACTGTCTATAATGTGAAGAAAGGCTAACAGTAGAGAAAACAAACTCTGCTGCTTAATGAATACAGTTGATAGTAAAACTGAAGTGTGGGCATTCAAACAGGAAAATGAATGAAAGTTGCTGAAATGTGTGATTAGCAACTAAGTATTGAGAGTGTAAGATAATGTAGGTAAGAGTTTTAACAGACAAACATAATGCATTTTGAATTAGTGCAAGAAAGATGGAGGAAGGTTGCTGAAGTTCAAGCACAGAGGTAGGTAGAGAGACCAAGTGGTAGGAGTGTAAGATGAAACAGAAAAGTGTGGGTAGGGACAGGGGTTTTACCTTTGAATTAAAGCAGGCTACTCCACTAATAGAGGTGTGCAACATTAACCAGACTAATGCTAAAAACTAATGTACAAAGGTGATGGTGGAGAAAAAAAAGCAAGATGCACCAGAAAACACTACTCTGGAGACAGCTTGGTATGTACAGAACTGGCAATGACCTACAAGAATAAATAACTAAGCATATAAGAGAAATGGAGAATGAAATTAAACATGAAAGACAATGAAAAATTTGCTTGTGGTATGGAGAATTTATCACAGTGAAATCAGTAAAATGTGTGGAAAAACAGTTGTGTTGAGTAATACAAAAACTTGTGAAAATGCTGTACAGGAGAAGCGCTCTCATTTAAGAAAAAAGGTGGTATTAATTGGAAAAACTGTTGATACAAGTATGGCACATAACCGTATCATATTTCGTCACAGAGGATTTGGACAGTACTATTACAATTGGAAAACATCCAAACAGGTCAGGTAAGAGTATTCCAAAGTAGTGCACAGCTAAGAACAACCTGCAGCTTGCAGGGTCCTATATTTCAACATATTTTGTCTGCACAGATGGATGCAAAAGCTGCACTTTCACATACATTCCCAGTACAGACATTCTCACAGCAAGCACTGAAAGTTGCAGCAGCCCTTGCTAGTCTGACAACATTTAATTAAATTTCTCATACTTTTTTACTGCATTTGTTTACCAGGATAGTCTGGTTGGGCAGAAAACTATCCCTTTTCAGCAGAGGCCCGGGGAGAAAAGCTCTGGAAGAATTACAAAACTACATAAACAACACATAACAGAGATACACAAGTAATCAACAAGTATGAAATTTTAAACAGAGTATCATTTATTAATATCAACCTATAGAGCTAATCAGTATTAAGAGGTGAGAGGGAATGTTTTATGACCGGTAGAAGAAAGAAGAGGGAAAGGCAGAGAACGAGGAGGAGATTTTGGACAACTAACTGAGGATATAATGCTTGTAAAGAATAGGAGACAGTAAAGTTGTTGTGTCTTTCAGCTTTTCCCGGTTAGGGGTCGCCACAGCGGAACTCCGGTCCGCTAATGACTGGCAGTAGATTTTTACGTGCCGAGTTGCCAGCCCTGATGCACAACGTTCAACGAAGGTACGCCCATTCATGCATGTCTCCGGACAGAAGACGCTTTAACTGAGAATCGAATGAGACAAAGTCTTACTGTGAGGTGACAGCGCTGCCACAGCACCACCACTGCAGTCAGTAAAGTAAATAATAAAATGTAATAGTCCATAAGCAAACTCATAAGACAGATTACTTGGTCTCATGGCAGCTCTATTTTGTGTAACCCATTTGTACCCAAATATCTTACAATCACACCTGTAGAGGTGCTGAAAGCAGTATTTCTTTGGGAAGAAGTCAAAACCCTCTCACATTGTCCATGCAAGTGGGTATCAGGACACCACACTTCCTGTTTGCATAAACAACTCCCTAGCTGCTGCATGGTGGATTCTCTCCAGTTCCACTCTTACAGTGACTTTCTTTAATTCAATGTTGATTCAGACAATTGTGCACTATACTACAAATGGCCACTATGCAAAGTGACTAAACCTAAAGGGCAGGAATGAAACTTAAGCTTTATGATCCACATCCATTCAATTCAGCCACAAGCAACAGTGGCTTGGCATCTTTAGGATTCTCCCGAGCATCAAAACTCCTCCCCTAGCTCCCACAGTGCACCACACGTCCCGTTCTCTCTCTCTATTCAAAGAGAATCGGCCTTAAGGACACACAACTTTCACTCTGGTACCTAAAAGGATAATATCAAGAACATTTTTCTAGGTCTTGCCACAAAAAAGGACCGGAGAAGGAAAGGGGAAATGTGGGCAGCTTATTGAATTGGATGGATGCAGAGCATGAAAACCTTGTGATATGTAAAGTACATAACCTTCATATTTTACATGATCCAGTCTGTTCATATCAACCTCAGAACAGTCGTTCCACCTTTAACTCCAGACAGAATATCACTAAGTCAGGTAGCCCCAAAAGATACACCTAAATCTTGAGAAAAATATCCAGCTTATACTATGATGTAATGGTTATGTACCATCAACTGAATAATTTATTTTAATTATTAAAATAACTATATTTTTAATGGAATGTGATTTTGAGTTGTTGGGTAAGGTCCTACTACACTTTTCATAGCAAAAACAATTCAAGTCAGATAGCCACCTACACAAAGTGACCTTTGCTCTAAATAAATTAGCACAAAAAGTCTTTAAAAAAATACTGATCAACTTTTCTTACATCCTCATTTTTGTCTTGGAATAATGAGTAAAGTCAAGAATATTGGTTAAGATTAATCCCTGATGTCATTTTTGGCATAAACCTTGGATTCAATTCATATGAAATTCTTAGCCTTGTAAAATACACTACAGGTAGGTTTAGAGGATACCACCCGAATTTTCAGAAATTTATCTGGCTAGAGTAAATGCCAACAGTAATGGTTTTCTACAATAAATCCACTGTAGCTGCTGGTTCAAACAGAGGCATGAAGTTTAAATCCCACAGAGGGACAGGTTCCCTGAGTGGAGGTTAAAGCAAGAAGTTCCTCTTCAAAAATGCCTCACAGGGTTTTAATGAAGCTAAGGAAAAGGAAATCATGGCCTGACAAAAACGAGAAATGACTGCTACGCGAACCCTGAATGAGGAATAGCTGGCAGCCACAGCCTTTGTAAAAATGTTAGTGAATAACTGCAGAACTGCCAAAACTGGATGCCTAAGGAAACTTTTATCCATTTACTTCTGTATACTTTCCACGTACAGTTTCTGGGACAGAGTAGACCACCTTAAAAGGAAAATTAGAAGTTATGAACTTACCTTGACACTAGATAATTTCATTCATGTCCATGCAAAACGACACTTTCCATCTGACCTGGCAGCATTACTGCTCCAGCCTTGTGACCCATTAAGAATTTTCCAACCCAAAATGCACAAGTTCCCTAGCTATCTCAGATCTGGTTTGACCTCTAAAGCCTAGGTACAATATAGATATCTCTGAATGTTAATCATGGAATGACCAAAAACCTTCAAGGTCTTACAAAAGCAACGCAGAGGGAAGGAGGGAGGGATGTTGTAACAGAGACATCAATGAAAGGATCCTGCACTCTGGTAAATAAATAAATTTGGTATCCAATTCATTCAGTCCATCTAATTTGATCTGTGGGTTAGAATCTCAAGCTACTTGATAGCCTGGGTGGCATCATGACAAGAGCCTTTTCAGGACTGCGGCACCAAAGGATGCCCTACACTTGGAAATGCAATTTGACTTAAAGTGTTTGATAAATATTGCAAGAGCAGAAAGCGGCAGCCTGACAAATATCGCCTATCAAAGAATATCTGAAGGTGGCCCTGGTGGAATGACCTCTAGGCTTGTTTGGCAAAGGTCTGTTGTTCAAGGTATAGATGAAGGAAACACTTTCTGAGAGCAATCTAAAAATGGTAACCTTAGAAACTTGTTATCCTAACTTGTTAGGTACAATGGAAATACACAGTTGAGACTCTTTCCTCCAGTTTTGGGTTCTGTGGAAGTAAAAGTGCAATTGTCTCTGCACATTTAATATATGGAGAAAGTACTCTCCCCTATGGGAATAATTAGGAAAAAAGACTGGGAGATGGATGGGTTGCAACATGGTAGATTAAGATGCTATTATGGGAAGGAAGGATGAGTTAGTTCTGAGTGATACCCTATCTTTGTAGAAGAATAAGTAAGGGGCTGATGACGACAGTGCAAGAAGCTCTAAAGTGATAGCTACCAAAAATATAGTTTTCCTGGAAAGAAACTTTAAGGAGGCAGAAGGAGCTGGCTCAAATGGAGTTTCAGTCAAACCCTCCAAGACTAGATTTAAATCCCAAGGAAGAAATGGCTCTTTGATAAGAGGTCTGAGCAAAAAGGTTCCTCTGAGGAAGGCTTTACAGAACTCATGAGGAGAAGCAAGAGTGTGTTTCTAGTGACCAGCATGAAAGTTGGAGATTGCTGCCAGCTGCACTTCAACAGTGGAGAAACTAGTGATGAAGTCAAATAGGTTCATAGGTAGGTACTAGGCTATTGGCGCTAGGGCCTATATAAGCCTAGCCAAAAAATGTACCGTGGCTTTCGCCACCCAAGAAAATTATTTTCCTGTGCCCCTGTCAAGCAGAGCCACAGAAGTGATCCCTGGGGTGAATTTCCCATTTCCCATCCAATCATCAAGATTTTTCTTGAAGAGTGCTACTGAGGAGCTCTGTTTGACATAGATAGGTAGTCTGTTCCAGAGTATGGGAAGTCTCTGGGACAGGAATCTATCCCCTCCAGCATGTTCTGTTTATTGTGGTGACAAGGTTTAGGTCCCTAAAGCGTGTAGCTCGGAGGGATTGGGATTTCTTTAAGTGGAGCATGTCCAACAGCTCTGGGTTTGACAGGGGAAGGAACTAATACAGAGAAGGGTGCATCTACATGGTTTTGACTACCTTCAGGGCAAAAGGGGATGAAAAGTCTCACATTTCAATCCATGTTTTAAGGAAACTCCACATCAGATGATCCAAGTCCATTTCTGATATGCTCTTGTAAGACTTGAAGGATTTTACAAACACTGCTGAGAAACACTGAGATTGAGGGTGATGTTCTGCTTTTTCTTAAGACCAAAGTTTTCAGGAAGAGTCTTATATTAAGACTGGATCCAAAGGTTCTAGATCCACAGAAGGAGCAGGAGTCGAGATATGTGCCATGAGTATGTAGATTCGCACAGTTTTTGGCACAAGGGAGAGACCTGAAGAATCTAAGTGTATTTCTGGATTTCAGCTCTTTGTGCTTGGAACTTCTCTTGGCCAGTTTCTTGGGCTTTGTTGACTACAGTCCAGTTTCAATAGTCCCTTCCAAGTAAGTTTATTTCTTTTATTGGCCAAGGGTCTGGGTGTGAAGCTGGCACAGATTTAACATTCCATAGATAAGTATGGTAACCCCAGTACACTGCACAAAGATCACTGGTATCTTGGGGGGGGGGGGGGGGTCTTACGATCACATAAGGAACACTTCATAAAACTCCACTCTTACACATTATTCACTACAGAAGCAATGAAAAAACAACACAGGAAACTGTAAATTAAATAATTTACAAGTTTAACTACAAGACCAATTCTACGGTAACACACCATCAACTACTTAACTATTTAAATGACAAAGTATCAAACTAGCTAAACAATTTCAACTACTGAAAGAGAGAAAGATTTATTTTTATTGTGAAGAATGAAACGGAAAAGAGGCCTGTCTAAAAAAAAAAGTATTTATTCTAACCACTGACAACAAAAGTTTTGACTACTATAAGGAAAAAGATATAACTACAAAGATTAAGGTAAATATCAAGAAAAATAGTCAATGAGGTTGAGCATATAACTGAAGGACTGGGGAGCCATGTTTTAGCACTGCGGCAGTAAACGACATCTGAGGTAGCGAGGGGAAGTAGTGCATTACGGGAAGGAAAATTCTTAAAGGGGCTCTGGGCTGGAACACTAATGATGCCAAATCAGATCAGAGAAGAGGACTGGGGACCAACAGGATGGCCTAGGCAGACTAAATGAATCACAGGCCTAAAGCAGATGCCCTACGCTGACCGTCTTAAAAAACTCCAGCTATACTCTGTCGCATATCGTCTACTCAGAGGCGATCTCTGCTTAACATACAAGGCCATGTCAAACCCAGAGCTGTTGGACATGCTACACTTAAAGAAATCCCAATCCCTCAGAGCTACACGCTCCAGGGATCTAAACCTTGTCATCACAATAAACAAAACATGTTGGAGGGATAGGTTCCTGACCCAGAGACTCCCCAGACTCTGGAATAGATTGCCCATACATGTCAAGCAGAGTGCCTCTTCAAGAGGAACCTTGACGTTTGGATGGGAGAAAGGAAATTCACCCCAGGGATCACGTCAGTCGCCCTGCTAGACAGGGGTCCAGGAAAGTAAATAATGTGGGAAGAAATAGCCAGGGAATTGTTATGGCTAGGCTTGTATAGGCCCTAGGGCTGATAGCCTAGTACCAACCTATGAACCTATGGATCAATAGATCCCTGGCTGTCTAGGGAAATGGAGAAACCATATGGTTAGACTGAGGGACTGACAGTCCAGGTGAGGCCTGACAAGACACATGGGACAGGAGATCTTTTTTTACTTGAATTTGTTAATTAGGAAGGCAGGATACTTCAAGGACCCTTTTCAGCTGTGACATGGGTGAAAGGCAAGGTAAACAGTGGTATGAAAAGTGAATGCAATTGTACAATTCTGGGTATGTGACATCAAGAGAATTTAGTAAGAATATTGAGAATAAACACTTGGTTCCACTTTTCATGTTTAAATATATGATAAATTGAATGCAATCTTTAAAAAAATAAGGGTGAATACTACAGTTTAAATGAATATTTTTGTAAACCTTCTTGTGATTCAATATCAGACCAGAATAGAATATTACAATTTGCAGAATATCTACAATAGCACACAGTATAATGTCAGCATAAAGTAGTTAGATTTTCATAGGTGTAAAATAAAATTTAGGTGGACTGGACACCACAAATTGGCTATAAGTGTAAGTGTGTGGTGTGGAAGAACTATTGTGGCAGGGCTAGCCACCCGGCACTGTAAACTTTGGCTCTAGATGACTATCACTGTTAAAGTGAGACCGTTCCTGACCCAGAGACTCCCCAGACTCTGGAATAGACTGCCCATACATGTCAGAGCACCTCTTTGGCCCTTTTCAAAAGGAACCTTGATGATTGGATAGAAGAAAGGAAATTCACCCCAGGGATCACGTCAGTCACCCTGCTAGACAGGGGTCCAGGGAAGTAAATAGTGTGGGAAGAAATAGCCAGGGAATTGTTATGGCTAGGCTTGTACAGGCCCTAGGGCTGATAGCCTAGTACCAACCTATGAACCCTTACCCATTGTACAAAAATGGATAGATGGAGGAGTGAGAAAAAGGGCTGGCTGAGTGAAGTAGAAAAGTACTGTGTTTTATTACCATCCTTGCTTCAGTAAGGGACAGTACCAACAGAATTTGCCTTTAGAGGGGAAAATGGGTGAATTATTTATATATCTATAGCATACACAGTTATATGACAACTATATAGTAACTATGGGTTGTAGAGAAGAAAGATATTATGTGGAAAGTTTGGGAGTATAGTAGGGCGATAACCAGAAGCACCTCAAACTGATGTTTATTAATTTAAGAAAAAAGTGTTTGAGTTTGAGATTTTTCTGTAAAGGTCTTGTATTCTGTTTTACCTCTAAGTTCCTTGGGCATGATGTTCTATCTAGAGACAGTTTACAGAAACGTTTTTTCCAATAACTTTGTTTTTTAGTCGATGTCTATACAAAGCAGTGCTGCCACATGAGTTGTTGCAAAAGTCATTAAAGGACTGTTAGAGAGTGAAAGGTAGTATCTGCAGTTAAGCAATTTGTATGTGACATGTAAAAGTTGGAAGGTAGCCCTAACATTTGCTCAAAGCCACTTCATTTTCATTAGTGTAAGGCAGTCGTGCTCACCACTGGTTGAGATCCTTTCTGACGTCTGAGATGAGATTTCTTGAGCTGGTGAGGCCACTGCAGGGGAAACCACGTTAACCTGGGCCAAAACAGTGCTATAAGGATGGCTTTAGCCTTGAGCACCTTTACTTCATTATGAGTGGAAATGAAGGACTAGTGTAAAGCAGTCTCAGTGGCAAGTTTCCTGGGGGTGTCCATCCCTGTCAGGCATTAGGAAAAAATAGTTGCTTTAATTAGCATTAGTTGGTGACACAAACACATCACAGCAGGAACTTTACCAGTGGTGGCAGAGACTCGGTGAATGACTTGAGGGCCAGCAATAAGGCATCCGTTAGCATCAGATGAGCTTGATCCCTACACAGCTGACCTAAACAGGAATTTTCAGTGCAATCAGAAAGTAGTGTGTTGACTTGGCCTACAACTATAGCTACATTGCTTCTTGAAAGAGAGGTAGGAGTGAGAAGGTGCAGCAGAGTCCAGGCCAGGACCCTGTTCAAGGACAGCAATGACAGGCAGGGTTAGAATGTACTTCTTCCAATTTACAAATAACCCATTGGACTGGAATCAAAGGAGCACCAACAGGACCATCTGCAACCTGAAGTCCCTTAGCTAGGACCACCAGTAGACAGTCTCCCAGATAAGGAAACACCAGGAGACAAATTTCTCATATAAGTTTGTGAAGAGCCTGTGGTAAGCCCAAATGGCAACACACTGCAATGGATGTGATGCCCACGCAAGCAAATCACAGGAATCTCTTCCAAAGACCAAACATTGATGTGCCAAAGCATATCAACAAACAGAATCTAGACACCTTGTTAGAGGAAGAGTATCAATTCCCTGCAGAGCAGCCATGTGAAACCAGACATATAGGATGCACAGGCCAAAACAGCTATGGTCCAAAATGGGAAGGAATTTATTGGTCTACTGCAGAACAAGAGAGTGCTTGATGTAAAATTTCTGTCCTTCTTCCAGTACCAGGAGAGCCTCTACATTCTCTCTGAGCAGTAGAGACTGGGTCTGTATTAAAAGCTCAACAAAAACTGACTGATCTGTCAGTGAAAATCTACTGGGAAGGGAATCAAGAACTACAGGCCAAGGCCAAATGACAACACGTCTAGAAACTACTGGTTCTTTGTTGTGATTTTTTGAGCTTGTGCAAAAATGCAGTTATTCCACCATGGGCCTCTCTAAACCCCAGTCAGAAATGATGTGGTGCTGCCGGAGGAAATGACACCCTTGGTACCTAACAGGGTAAAGCTGTAAGATGCCTTTAGTCCTTTTTCAGCCTGGAAGAGGCCAATTTTCTTTTTCTGAAATTAGCAGTGGGAAGAGGAGGAAATGGTAAAAGGAAAGAACATAAAGGCCCACAACAATGTGAGAGTCTGTTTTCCTTCAGGTTGACATTGAATAGTTCTCAAGCAGGCTAGTCAAATAGCAAATTCCCCAAAAAAGAGGCATTCAGGAATTTGCTCCGGAGCTCCTCCTTCAAGGAGGACATTCTCAGCCATGCAATCCTATGCATATATACAGATGAGTTTGGTTTTAGCAAAAGCATCAAAAACGTCAAACATAGAACAAGATACAGGAGTTTCCAACTGGGAAAGTCATTAGCAGTTGTCAAGAACTGCTTTTCAAAGGCAATGTGAGGTATTCTAGCTTATCCTGGAACTTGGAGAGATGAGCAATTAAATTCTCCAAGTCTCACTCTGGCTCAGGAGTGCAGCCTCTTTTCATAACTGTTCCAGAGCTATGAAGCCCTTGTCTGGTGACAAGGTGCCAAAATACTTTAGTCTCCAGAACCTATAATGAACTAACGAAAAAGATGACAGCACTGAGATCTTCACTGAGTTTGCGTGTCCACTTAACAGCACTCTGTAAAGGGTATTTGGCTAAGTTAGGGTTAAAAGGGTATAAAAACAATGAAAATGCACTTACTGGCAATCTATGTATTGGGAAATGAGCCAGGGCCATTCAAGCTTTTTTGGAGTAGGGGTAGGGCCAGGGGACAGGGGGTCAGAGTGACCAGTTTAAGCCACTCCTCATTAGAGGACAATCTAAAGAAGGGTTGTCTCTCTATCCTTGCCAATCTTACAGTGTCTTTGACATTCTCTGAATCCTCAAAGGATCTGGGGGAGGTTAGGAGGCACCATATCCCCAGTTTCATCTAGGGGCGAGTCTGTGTCTGAGTAAGATACATCTGTAACATGCACTTGGGCATCTTGTACAAGTGCTGCAACAAACACCAGCCAAAATCACACCGGGGAGGGGAAAGGCCTGGCCCAGACCTGGACCATCCTTCAGACCAAACCCCCCAATAGCATGTTCATATCATAAGCTCTGATTAAACCTTCAGACATCTACCTAATGTCTAGTTCCTGAACTGTGGACCCTAACACAGTGCAAGCATACAGATGCTACTCAAGACTAGGGCTGAACCCAAGGAGGAGAGTCCTTGGACCCAGACGTGTGAAAATCTACGGTAAGAACACTCAAAGGACCAAGCCCAGGGAACAGGCTGACCATTAGGAGGTTCTTCTCTGGATGCAAAGAGAGCGTGGCATCACTAAAAGTACTACAGAAGGGAAAATGTAACTGCTTCAACACCCGTTCTTATTTGCCTGCTTTACCAAAGCAAGAGAAAAAGAGGACTGCGGCTCTTCTTATAGCAAAAATGTTACTCTCCAGAGTGTTCTATCTAAGGGACTCAGTCCAGACATGGCCTTCCACACTGCAGTGTCAGAAGAGTGTATATAAAGTTGCTAGAAAAAAAAAGGATCAGCAGCATGTCCTTGCCTATAGAAATGAAAGGTGCTCAACAAGTGAATCTTAAGACTATAGCCATATAACTGAAGAGCAAGGACTTTCAACAGGACAATGGCCTCACTTGATAATGCATGTCACTATGAAGTAAATCCCAGCCAAAACAAGGAAGGCCCCAGAAGAAGCTACAACCTGGCTTTTGGTTCTAACTGGTCTAAAGTAGACCTCCAAGCAAGGGAGGGTACCAATGACCTAGTACAAAGGCCATCAGACTCAAGATAAATCAGTGCAAACCTATGCCCACAGGAGTACTACGGCATCATGAAGAATAGTGCAACATTCTTGCCCAGAGAATATAATCAGGCCCAAACTTGGACTCCAAACTGCATTCACATCCAGGCTGCCTAAACAAAACCTTCACTGACTTAAACGGCAGGCACAACCAGCAAGGGTGGCACATAGCTCCATGCCTAAAAAGGCAAGAGAATGAGCAAGCATTACGAAGAGCAACGAAGAACAATGTTACAGCCCTTGTGTTCTACAACTAAAGCAGGAGATTACCAAAGGGAAAGCCCCATCCTGGAAACTTCAAGCAAGACTACCAGCAGCCACTTCACTTACACTACAAGTGTTCAGTTCTCTCAAGTTCTAGACTTCCATCATAATGCCCAGCTCTTCACGTTCACATTTACTGTATTGTTTAAATTCCTATGCATTTTACAAACCATCTGATACCATGCTTCAGCGTGGTCAACCCTAAAACTAGAACAGTAAAAAAGTGTTAGGGATAAAGGAAAAGGAGAATAATGATTGTGAGGGGCTCCAACAGTGACAGAACAGGGGGATAAAGGACAACAACGGCAGATTAGCGGTAGGAAGGGGCTGCTATCATGGGAACAGGATTATGCAGGCATGCATTTATATTTCACCTAAAAATTATTATGATGAAGCTTAGGATAATTTTGAGAGAAATAATAAGCTTTTAAACAGAAAGATTTGTGAGTGAGGGACTGGAACCAGATTTGCAATTGTGAGAATGTATTAGGTGACCTAGAAGGAAAAATATAACAAAACAAGGTAGATGTTTGCAGTGGTATATGAGAATATTTGATATGGAAGATATGAACTTCGTAACAGGATCTCAGATAGCATTTAAATGTTTTCCAAGACAAGATAAATGGGCTAGATTGGTCAGAAATGATAACTCACAGGAACATGTACATTTAACTGCCTATACTCTTTGCAATCCTGAAACCTTCCTATTATTTGGGCATACAAATTGTAATCATAATAGAACCTATCCCAGCACTGGAGAATGACAATCTATGTTAATTTAAAATATAGGACCTGATAGTTCACCTGGCTTAGAAATATATCATAAAACTGCTTTGAGAAATGTGACATGAATACTCAAAGAAATCTGGCTAACAACAAAGTGGATCCACACCAAACTTAAAGCTGTAAAACAAACCATTCAATAAAATAAACTTTAAACAAAAGAATATCACAGTAAGAATACACTTGTCATATGGTGTAAAACAGGCTACTTTTAAGCTCTTCTATCAAAGCTATTTTGTACTATTGCCTACTTCCTCATTTCTCATTATCAGTAGTTTATTTTCCAATGCACATGCAGCACAAGGAAGGAAAAAAAAAAGGAAAGTTGTGCTCCTCTGAGTACAAGAAGAGCTTCAAAGTGACACCTGCATGGTGTGCTACAGTATCACTCACTGAACTGAAAGGTTCTATAAGACTCAGTGCTGGCTCTTTACTCCCTGTGTACATCGTCTTAAAACAGATGTCACACGTAGGAGAATTATTCAATATTACTGCTATGCTGATTTTAACTTTGCCTCTTCTTTTCTCAACAGCCAATCACAGAATTTATTACATCTGAAAACTGTCTGGACTGCAAACTCAAATAGATGATCCTTAGCTATAAGTTAAATCCACGACCAATGCAGTTTTGCTATATACTACATTAAGACATTCACAGCCTGTATACAACTTTTCCTTTAAAAGTCTAAAGATAAAATCAGCTGCAGTTTCAGTCATTGGTTCAACACCTAGAACTTATTCATGATAATACACCGACAGGGTAAAGTGTCCACTACTGTCATCATACTTGGAACAGTTAGATGTTACATCCTGCCCAGAGTTTAGAGTGATTCTGCAGTTAATTTCTGCATAGCATCTTTACATGTTACAGAGTAAGCACAACACCCAGCGAGTAAACAAACCACTGTGTATAACAAATAAAATGTTCCAAGTAAAGCACAAGAGTACAGTGATACGAAACACAGCTTTTCTCCACAGAAAATGTGACTCAAAACTTTAAATAAAAAGTATGCATTTATTCTGGTTAGCGCTTTTACCACTACACAAGTGGCTTCTTCAGAATGTGGAGAAAAGCTGTGTTTCGTATCACTGTACTCTTGTGCTTTACTTGGATCTTTACATCTTAACTGCTGTAATGTTTTTTACCTGGAAAGTCCACAAGAAATCAACAACTTGGTGACCATGGTATAAAGTAGTGCACTGTAGTTTGACCATGTTATCCCACCCTTGTACAAGCTGCATTGGTAAACTGCTGCAGCAAAGACCATTTTTAAATCATGACTCTGATTTAAGCCTTTCATGAACTGAGTCATAGTTTTCTTTAACAGCTGCTACTGTGCTTTACTCCAGTGCACCAGAGCTCAGGAAGGAAATGACACTGGTTCCCTAGATGTGCCTTTATAAATGGGATAGGAGGTATTCTCCATATCTCGCACTAGTTCTGTGGTGCTCACCAACTTCATAAATTAATCTCAGTATTTCCAAGGCTTTTTTTAAAAAATTCCTGAAGTGCATTAGGCCCTAAGCAAATTCTTTACTTACATCCCTGACACAGGATCAAATAATCATTCTGTGACCCTATGCTTTTTAATTAACTTGAATTTAAGTAGTTCATATTGTATAACTAACTTATTTACATGTAATTTATAAAACTTTGCTATCTACATAGATTATTTTAATTAAAAAGGCCAGCTCATAGCATACAGGGATAAAGCCCCGATTACTGTTTAATCTACGTGAGACTGATCAGTGGCTTGGAAGCTTGATGAAATTGGCTGCGGTGGATGGAAAAGTACATCCTGTGAAGGAAATTGGGGGGTAGGGGCTTTCCAATGTCAATACCTTGAAGCAGAGGCACCTGTGCAATAACAGATGTTTATCACATTGATCACTGCTACAGTAGACTTAACGGTACGGGTTACATTCTCTGATGGATATAACAACTGGCTAGCATCCAAAGCTTCAGGGTACCTTTCACACACCCAAACTGTTGGAAAGCTTGAGCTGAGCTGACTAAAAAGACAGGTTTGGATGACAACCCCTTCAGAGCTTTCCCGAAGTTAAAGACAGAGCTCCTCAGTGGGCTTTTAGGGATCGATGGTTGGCTTGTGCTCTTCGTTTCACAGAACCACCACACTTCACCTCACAAAAACAACAAACATGAATAAGGCAGCTTCAAGAGAAACACACCATGGTGAAAAAATTCTCAAATGATTTCTGGTACCTCTGCCTTTCGCCTTCAAGGAATCTGCTCCGCTACTGTGCTTCCCTTTTCTTTCTGGTTGCAGAATGTAAATTACCTCATACATGGAAATGCCTGTTTGTACACCAAAATAGTTTTGCTTTTTTTTTTTTTTTTTTTTTTTTTTTAACTCTACAGAAAACGGCAGCTTTTATATGTATATAGTCTAACACTTGCCTTGCTGTCTGTTGCCATTTACTTATCTTCTCTTTTATTATGTTTTATGAATTTGGAACAGCTCACCACATTTCACCTTATCAGAAGTGCCTCTTCACAAAGTGGTAGAAGAAAGACATTAGGAGGATTCTGCCCCCTTCAACCCTGCTTCCTCTTTACCTAAATATGCCACCAGCATTGCACCACAACTGAACAGAGGACCTCCGTTTCAATGAGTGGTGGTGGCACAGTGAGAATTTCTGTTCTTGTTTTTATAATACTCAGGTACTGCTGAATATTTGCATATAGATTTGATTCCATTTTAGCTTGCAGCTGAATTGTTTGGCAATATGTCTATATACTTATTTTTTTCTATTCTTTTTCTTGTTGACCATCAAGCCTTTGTCTCTTAGCAAGCCCACACTATTCCCCCATTATGGGTATTCCCCAGTGAGGATAATAACTAATCTGGGGGAGCCATCATACAGGCTGCCTCAGTAGTGTTTTTTGCCTTCAGCAGCATCTTTGCAATGCGAGTGAATTTCTAACACCTCTCCTGTGAGTGGGTGAGATGGACAACGTTCATCATTGCTAGACCACAGTTGCAGTGACCTCCCTGATGACCTTCCACTGTAATGGCTTGCTGGCTGAGCAGCTGCCACAAGAACAGTACAGTTATGTAAGTAAACTTAACATAACAGTAGATGTTCAAGTGATCACGGCTTTAGTAGCCGTAGCTATATAGGTTATATCCTCCAAAGGATATATCAGCCGACCAGCTTCCAAAGCTTCAAGGCATTTTCCACACTCCTAAACTGTCAGTCAGCTCGAGATGAACTTACTGAAATACACTTTGGGCACCAAGACCTTCAGAGCTTTCATTCCAACAGAGGGAGGGAGGTAAAGCCCTGAAAGGACTATGTTAAGAACAAAAAAGATTAGTATTCATTCAATGACATAAACAACACACCAAAAACAAGGGGGGTGGAGGGAGGGTGTGCAGCTACTGCAGCAAAGATCATTCAAACTTCTACTGGTATGGTAAGTTTATTTACACAACTGTACTCTGTTCATCATAGTGATCACTTCTGCTGCAGCCATAGCTGTATGTGTAGGTTACCCTAGCATACTCCATTTGGGAGGTGGAAGGGGAAGGGTACTGGAACCCCTGGAGAATGGTCCTAGCAAAGCCGGGTCTAGATGTAGAGAAGGAATCAAGCTTCTAATGCTTTGTAAACATATGTATAGAGGACTAAGTTTCTGCTTCTAGAATATGTCCAGAATCCAGTCCTTTCCAAAAAGCCATAGATGAAGCCAAGGCCTTAACAGAGTGGACATTGACCCTGCCTGGAATAGTTTTGTTGTGCTGAGTGTAACAGAAGCTAATAGCCTGAGACAACCATTTGAAAATAGTCTATTTGGACAGGGTCTATGTCAATTAAACAAACGCTTGCAATGTTGGAACGTCATATGGTTGAGACCATATGATCGACATTGCAAGTGTTCGAAGGTTGACTTTAATGGCACCGTACGGTGCAGAAAGGGAGAATTTCCCTTTTCTGCACTGAAGTGCAGTCTCGGAGTTGGTATATTTAAGTAGAGGGGTGTGAGGGGTGCAGGGGGGCTTGTCACACTGCTCGTACCGTTAAGGTATGTTTTTCTTTCTTTATTTTTTATTGTATATTTGAACATTCAAATATCGACCATATGGTATTCGACATTTTGAATGTTCGAATATATAACATAGACCCTTTTGACACAGGTTATCCCTTCTTATCTTCACAAGAAATGAACAACTGATCTGAAAAAATTAGTTCTGTCAAGACAGTACTTGAGTTTGTCTGTGGACATCCAAGGTATATAGAGTATCCTTTCTCCTTCATTTTTAGGTTCAAGAAAGAAAACAGGGATGTGGATAGTTCGGCTTACAGTAAACTTGGATACCACTTTGGGCATAAAAGAAGGATTAGTTCTCAAATATATCCTGTTTCTTTGGAAATGATGAGATACTGCTGACACACCTTAAAAGAGTTTGCAACACAAATACTCTTCTTGCAGAGGTATGAGCAATCAGTAAAACAGTTTTCCTTATTAAGAACCTCCAGGTAGCTGGATTAGCTTGTTCTAATGGAACAAGTCTTATCTTCTGTAATGCAAATTTAAGATCAAAAGGAGAGGCCACCAGTTTTCCTGGAGGCTTCTTATGCAAAACTCCTTTCAAAAACATATGACATGAGAATGCATTGAAAGTGGAGGATTTATGGGTAGACATGCTGAAATAGCCGATAAATGAACCTTAATGTAGGAGTAAGAAAGGCCATAGGATAGGGATAGTAACCCAAACAGAGAACAAATAGTGTGCCGGCAGCAGCTATTTCAATTTGCTAACATATGATTTTCTAGTAGTAGCCTTTCTTGTATGCACTAGTGCATGCACATTGTCTGTAAACAGGTGCATAAAGGGAATTAAGACCCTATATCCCCAAGCAGTCAGTTGAAGTTGGTTGGGTTAAGGTGTACAAACACCCCTGATCTTGTGTGAGTAGATGCATTTTGCAAGGAATCTTGTGGCGATTGCCCTTTGCCATTTCCAAAAGAAGAGATGACCGATGTTGCCTTGGCCAAAAGGAAATCACCACAGTGATTTTGTGGAATTCATTCTGAATCTTTATAAGTACTCTGGATATCAGTGGAAATGGTGGAAAAGCATACAGGAATATCCCTGTCCAAGTAAAGGAAAAGGCATCTGTCTTCCAGGCCTTCTTGCACAAAGTCCTAGAACGGAATCTTGCCAGCTGATTGTTCAAAGACAAATAGATGTACTTGAGACTTTCCTACAGATGGATGACTTCTTGGAAGACCCCCTAATCTGGTTTCCATTTGTTGAGGGTCTGCCCTTTTCCTGCTCAGCTTGTCTGCCCCGCATGTTTGCTCTGACTGAATGTAGGATGCTTAGAGTAAGACTGTGCTGTGAAGCTATATCCCAAGGTAACACGGCTAGCCTGCAAAGAGTGGGTACAACTTGGTTCCTCCTTGATTGCTGAAGTACCACAATACTGTAGTATTGTCTGTAACAACATGAAGAGCTCTGGGGGAAAAATGATTCAGAGAGTCGGGTGCCTTGATTAGGGCAAGCATTTATTTCATATTTATGTACATAAGTCTGTCCATGGTGTCCCGCACACCTTACAATTTTATCCCTCCTGAAACTGCCATCCAAGCAAAGTCTGAGGCATCTGTATTGACTGACTACTTTGGAGCAGGGAAGAAGGGCAGACCTAGGTTTAGGGAAATTTGCTGTCTCCACCAAGGTATTTCTGTTCTGACAAACCCCAGCACTGGGATTTGAAAGGACAAAGGATACTGGTGCTGGGACCAAAGAGACTTCAGATGCCATTGTGTCTTTCTCCTGTGGAGTCTTACCAGGGGTATTGTGAGTTTCATAGATGCCATGAGACCCTAAATCCCGATGTATTCTATCACAGTGACTAAAGTCTGCGTGGAAAACCTTAGAAGTAGATACAGAATCCTAACAGCACTTGGTTTTAGAGTATGGTTCTCATCTCCAGCTGCCTTCTGAGTTTAGTTTGCATGTTCTCTTCATGACCACTTATTTTTAATGGGTGGTCAGATTTCAATGCATTCAACGACAAGTTGTAGGTGAACTGGTGATCCTTCAAATTCAGGTAGGCATGCCATGTGGCAGTGCTTGTGCAGACTGATGGACTGGCACCCCATCCTGCATTTACTTCTCAGCCTTGTACCCAGTGAGTGCTCAAATAGGCTGACTCTCTCGAGCTACTCCATGTCCAATTAACTATAGGCAAACTACTATACCCCACCCGGAACTAGAATAAGTGGGCAAATGGAGAACGAATGAATATCAAACAAAAGCTGTATGCATTTTAATTTCACACCAATGCAACTCTACAGCTCAAACATATGCAATGCTATGAAATATGAGCTTTAAGTAGAGGTGGAAAATAGTATTTAAAGTATAATTTTCCCTAAAGAAAAGCTTGCAAATTATATACATTAGATGGAACAATAAGTTCTAACTTCAGTTCTGCAAAACAACTGTTCCCCAGCTCCCAACTTCCTGTTGCTACAAGTCAAAGCAAACAATAAACTAGACATACCCAATATGACCATACATTTGCTGATAATGCTCCAGGGTTTTGTACTACTGAAATTAATAACATGCCATCACAAAGTACTACATAATGCTTAAGAAAGAAAACATTTAATAAAAAAAAAATTAAAAAAAAAAACGAAAAATGGTTTAGCTTACTGGTTCTCCGAGTTCTTTTAGTCTACTCTTCAGTGCTAAGATTTTTTGATCCTGGTCTGCCAGCAGAACAAGAAGGTCATCCTGTTCCTTTTTCGACTCTGACAGTTCAGTCTGTAGTTTGCTCTTATCAGTCTGTAAGATGGCAATGGTGCTGTTTGCAGAAGCTAACTGTTGTTCCATAGAGGCTTTTGACTCGGTCAGCGCTTTCACATCTTCCTGTAAAGTGATGACAAAAAGGAATAATACTAAACATTACAACAAATGTTAACCTAGACAAATTCCAAACACATGGCTTAAAGACTAACAATTCTGGAACAAGTGAAAATTAATATTATGGAGACAACAACATAACAGGTTAATTAATATGCAATGAATCTATTTATATTTTAAGATATAAAACTCTAAACTTCTAGTTTTGAATATGGAATGCAAATGGATTTTTTTTAGTTAATTAAAAAGCTAATAAGCATTTTCATAGATTCATAGATTAGTACTAGGCTAAATGCCCTTGTGGGCATTTTAAGCATAGCTGGTCACCACATGTGAGAATCAAACCTGGCTCCTTGGGTCTGCAAGGTAAACACCTTAACCATTATGCCAACCTACCAATTGATTGTCTCTTTCACAGCCAACATATTTTATTTGCATTGTATGATGTTTTTATAGTTTTTTTTTACAACTCCACTGAAGGTTTTGCTGGAGCACCAAGTTTTAGTAGTTATTTTGGATGTTTGTTTGTTCTCTCTACAGATAAATGCCTGAAGTTCACAAATCTTGTGGGCAGATGCCACAGCCACGAAGAAAAACCTTGACTAACTTCAATGCTGTTGAAACAGTCTGACAGGAAATGTGCAAGCCTGACGGTCTCAAATTTCATGTCATGGAAAAAGAAGGGTTCTTCAAATGCAGGTGAAAGGATATACTTAACCAGTTATGTGTACAGTCATAGTTCTGCCTTCTACAAGGCTATAACATGCAGGGATGCTACAAGCATGCATCCTGACTATGGAATAAATTACATGCATGTCATACATGCACTTAAAATTGGTAAGGATTACCTGCAAGTTAAACAACTAAGGTAAAATAGGATACCTCTCTGGCTAGACAAAACGCATTCCACTTATCAGAATATTACTAATGAGTAGAAGGCTTCTTAGTGGTGTCAACCAGTTTTGAAAACTCCATGGAAGATTCAGCATAATGGCAGTTTAAAGGAGTGACCAAGCTTTGATGTGCAGCCAGCTATCGTACCAACTAAGAAGCAAATTCTCCGTAGACTGTAATGTCCTTTGCGGCTTGAACCTGCACCCTCTTTTCATTCACTTTGGGGCAAAAAGGTAGAAATTTGCCTTTTTTATCTATTTAGCAGTGAAGTGCTTAATCAGGACAAACAGAAGAACGGCCTCAGGAAGATTTCTTCCCACAGGAGTGACCGTGTACCCACCATTAACTCCACCTTGCCCAAATGCACTCGGCAGAACAGGGAAGGATTACATTTTCCCTGGCAATAAACCAACTGATCCACAGTGCACTGCTCAGCCGTGACTCCCTTATATTCTGGCTTCAGGACAGGGTTAGAGCTGTGACTGCTGCAGTATGACTGTGCACTCCTTTTTCTACATGCAAATAGCTGTTAGTGATGCCCTGGTCTACAGCCAGCCATGAAACACAAATCACTTCTCTTCAAAGGTAATGAACAAATGTTGTCCTATATGTTCATAAACCACACCATGCCAAAAAAGAGCCGATTTTGGTTGAGGGAGGGGGGGGGCAGCCTCAACTTCCCTCTATAGCTCTAAAGGTGAAGACTACCTGTAGTTCCAAGCTAGTTTATGAGAAGATGCCATTCCTGGAAGGGGTTGGAAAGCACAGAGGCCATCTGTTGTCAGGACCTGATATGAGCTCTGCTGAAGTCAGGAAATATTCATAATGAGAGTATTGAAAATTGTTCACCATTCTACAAACCCCACCAATGCAGTGAAACACATCAGAATCAGAATCACATTTACTGGCCAAGTATGCACTCATACAAGGAATCTGACTCCGGTTTCAGTGACTCTCCAAGTATGAATTACATAAATGACATACATTCAACTATTAAGAACAAGACAAATGACATACATGCAACTATTAAGAACAAGACAAAAAAGTAAATATATACATACATATACAAGGTGCAAAGTGCAACTCAGTGCAAGAAATACTGAAATAAACCCTGAAAGAGACAAGTATTAACAGTATGTAAACAATTCTGCAGAATTCTCTCAAGCATCCCTGTTTGTCAATAGAAATATGAAACCTGTGGTTTCCATATGGTCCAACAAGAACTGGAGCATCTAAGTCTGTAACTCCTACTGTAACCACATACAGAATGCCATGGCTATGACTTCTTGCACCCTTAAATGAAAAGTACAACCCTGTCTTGATGAAGGCAGTCTTCTGAGATAGTTCAATAAAGATTTCACCCAGTTTACAGAAACAAACAGGACCTGCAATCACAGAAGGGTGCAGCTGAGGGCCACCTACATGGGGTACCATTATTAAGCTATGAGTAACCAGACATTCAGGTAAGGAAATACAAAAGTTTATCTTCTTGCAAATGCTCCAACACCAATACAAGCAACCCGGTAAATACTTTGGATGTAGAGCAAACAAAATGACAACACCAAATAAGGAAATTGAAAGTCAACCTGCAGCAAACCATTGTTAGTAGTAGTTAATGAACCTGTAGTCTGGAGTTTAAATGCCTCAGCCTCCATTTCCCTACTGTTCGACTCTGATCTAGTCACTTAACCAAACAGAGTTCCCAGGCTGTAACAGAAGTGGGTCCCTGTTGATCAGTGCAATACTCCAGTATAAAAATAACATACACACAAAACCTCCCATCCAGACTTCCACAGAAAAAAAATATCAAGAGAGACATCCATTATGTCCATACTCCAGAGAAGACAATATCAAAAGGGGTATCCAGCTTGTTCAGCAAAACCACTTAAATGCAATACAGCAGCAGGGGAATCATCCCACAAAAAGTCAGCAACAAAAATCTGATGTCCAAGACATGCTCAATGAAATTACTTACATCCAAGTCAAGAAAGTTTCTTGTCCTCTTTGAAGACTGTGGCAGCAAAGACTTTTTTTTTAAAGGAGTGGCCTCTACATCCTCTTTACGCAGAAGAGTCTAAGCCTGCTCCAGATCTGCAGACTGCCCAGTTCCTATTATAGCATTTTTTTTTTTCTGGGGATAGACCCAACATCACTAAGACAGGTTTATCCACATCCATATCTAAAACTCAACAGTTTCCAATGATGGCTTACACCAATCTAGGGCAAGCCTCTCATGGATGATCCTGCAGGGCAGTCAGGGTCTTACAGTTCTGACATTCTGGCAAGGGTATAAGGCATTAGAAAGTATAGCTGTGTGAACAACTTATAATAGATGCTCATGGAACAGCACTATTCACTGGGTCTTAGTCAGAGGTAAGGCCTTATATTTAGATGGAGAATTATTCAAGTAAGGCAGTGTGTTCCACAAACATCTACTGTTACAAGTAAGTAGGGCTTACACAACTGAATTATGCTCAACAAACACACTGCCTTACTGGCATATGGGTAGATTCCCAAAGCTTACCCAGCCTGGGTGGGGAAAAGATAAGGGTCCAGGAGCCCCTAAAGAAGAGTCCTCATGAAGCCTGCTCTGAACTTAGAAAAGTGATCCAACTTGTAGTGCTTCAAAATGGTATGGACACAGAACCAAGTTGCTGCCTCTAGAATACTTCTGAAGTCCACTGCTTTCCAATACGCCACAGAAGAGGAAAAGACCCTGGGGGAATATGTCTTTACATTGCCTGGATTCACCTTGCCATGGTGGGTGTAACAAACAAAAAAAAAAAAACGGGACAACCAACGTGCAGTGGTTTGCTTACAGACAAGTTGACCTTTCTTTGCTCCAAAAGCCTTTCAGCTATCCTAAAGGGTTTTGTTCTGTCAAAGTTGTACCTGAGCTGCCAATGCAAATCCAAGGGATGAAGTAGCCTCTCTCTCCCATATTCTTGGCTTCCTTAAAAGAACACATAGGGAGATTAACAGACTGACAGAGTGAATTCTGAGACCACATTAGACATGAAAGATGGATTAGTGTGTAACACAAACCTATCCCTTTGGAAAGTCAGATAGGGTTGACCCACCATGAGAAGCTGCTGCTCAGAAACACACTGCAATTGTTAGAGCAATAAGCAAAACTGTTTTCCATGTTAAGAACTCGAGATCAGCTTACACTGTGATTCAAAAGGTGGTAAGGTCAATTTTTCAATAATACATGCAAAACTCCTTTCATTAACTGTTTTACCAAAACAGAAGAAGAAAGAGGGGGATCCATAGGCAGACAAGCAGAGTTGGCTCCTAAATGCTCCTTAATGGGAACATACAATAAGTCATCCTGAAGTATCTCACACAAATATTGCAAGACCGGAAGAATATTAATCTCAGTTGACCCTCTGCTTCCATTTAGGCAACACTTAGAAAACCTCATTTATTTATAAACAAAGGTTTTCTAGTAGCAAGTTTTCTGGTTAGACATCCTCATGAAACAAGTGCCTAAATAGAGTTAAGACTGAATCATCCAGGCTGTCAGCTGAAGTTTCTCCACCCTGGGGTGCTTCAGTTGCCCCTGAGACTATGTGAGCAGATCCAGAGTGTGAGTGTGAGGAAGTCTGTGGTAATTGCCCTTGGCCAATACTACTAAAAGGCCATAAGGCGTAACACCACTAAACCTAATGTATTGGTCATAGGTGACTCCACTATGAGATGCACAGATGTTCCCTCACCAGGTTGAATAAGGAGCGGGTTGCGGTTAGCTGTCTGTTATATGCCAGGATCCATTAAGTCACTCAAGAACTCAAGCCACTCAACCACAAGTACCAGTATGACTCCTTCACAGTCCATGTGGCGGTGAATGACTTGAGATGTACCTCACTGGATTATACGAAGAGAGACATGACTGAGCTCTCAGATTATGTGTCACAGGCAGGTATTAGCCTAGCCTTAAGCAGCATTCTAACTTCTCCAAGGATGATGCCACAATACAAACAAAAAAATGATTGACTTAGTGTCACTCAGTGTTGTTTGTATTAGATTCAGAAGTAAATCTGTCAGCATATGAAGACATGGTCAACAGGCCACATTGCTTTGCCTGAGATGATCTACATCTGTCTCCTCTAAGATTTCGGATATTGGCAAAGGCATTAGCCACACCTATTGCGCCTTTCTTAAGCAGTGTCAAAATAAAGTACAGTTTTGTACCTACCATAAATGTAGATGTTCGAAGATCCACATTGCTGCAGTCCTTACACTTGGGTAGTCCGCTGTCCTCGGTCGGCCTGAATATCAAAGTATAAGGCTGACGTCGGTCAAGGCGCATTTGACTGACATCAGGACGTCAGGGTACAAATGCGCATGACCGACGTCATATCCTCAGTCTTTTCTTGCCCCAGATGTCAGAAGACCCTAAAAATAAAGGTCAAAACCAAAAGACAGCAAACAAACAACCAACCACCCTTGCACTAGTTATATGTACAATATATACAATATACACAATATTTACAACCCAACCCACACAACCACCTCTAACTACAGAGGGGAAGGAGGGAGGGTAAATTGGACTGCAGCAATGTGGATCTTCGAACATCTACATTTATGGTAGGTACAAAACTGTACTATGTTCTTCATCTCACATTGCTGCAGTCCTTACACTTGGGTAGAATCCCAAAGCAGAGGTAAGGGAGGATGGCCAAACTACAAGGAAGCAGGAGCTGCCAAAATGCCCTGCAAAACAGCAGTGGCAAAACCAGCCCTGGATTTAGAGTAAAGTGGCAGGTGATAATGCCTAGAGAAAGTATGCACTGAACTCCAAGTAGCTGCCTCCAAAATATCCTTGGTTGCCACTCCCTCAAAAGGCTGTCAGTGGCAGTAGCCCTAGTGGAATGAGGCCTAATCCCAGCTGGAATCTCCTTGCCATGATGGGAATAACAGAAAGCAATGCAAAACCCAATCCACTTAGAAATAGTTTGTTTTGACACAGGCTTGCCCTGAGAACTCAAAGCAAAAGAAACAAACAACCGCTGAGACTGCCTGAACCCTTTAGTTCTGTCCAAATAATATCGCAACTGCCTGTGTACATCTAAAGTGTGCAAAATCTTTTCCCCTTTATTTTGGGGATTTGCATAAAAAGTAGGCAAATGAATAGTTTGGTTTAAAGCCACACTAGAAACCACCTTAGGCATAAAGGAAGGATTAGTACGCAAAGATACCCTATCCTTATGGAAAATCAAGAAAGGCTCAACCGCCATAAGGGCCTGTAATTCAGAAACCCTTCTTGCAGAGGTAATGGCCAACAAAAAGGCAGTCTTCCATGATAAATATTTCAACTCAGAAGTAGCTGCAGGCTCAAAAGGTTGTAGAGTGAGTTTCTCCAACACAAAATTGAGATCCCAAGCAGGAGTAGGAGCTCTACGTGGGGGTCTTATATTCTTTGCCCCTCTAAGAAATTGCTTGAACAAAGGATGAGAAAACAATGGAGGGTCACATTCATAGTGAGCTGAAATTGCTGCAGCATGAACCTTAATAGAAGAGAAGGACAAACCTTTGTCCAGTAACTCAGTAAGATATTGAAGAGCCACACTTAAATTAGGCTCAGAAACATCAAAATCCTTCGCTGCACTCCAAAATAAAAATCTCTTCCATTTATCTGCGTACACTTTCCTTGTACTAGGCCTTCTAGCTTCCAAAATCACATTCAAAACTTGTTGTGGAAGTTGAGACCCTATGGTTCAAAACAGAATATGCCAGGCTGTTAGGTGAAGAGAGTGAAGTTTGACATTGAGCAAATGGCTGTCCTCCTGTGACAACAGGTGTGGAATCGAAGGCAAAGGCCATGGAGGCTTCCGTACCAGACTTCTCAGTAATGGGTACCAGTGCTGTCGAGGCCAATCTGGAGCTATTAAAATCATCCTTGGCTTGTCCTGTCTGACCTTTAGAAGTACCTTTGGGAGGAGAGGCAGAGGAGGAAAGGCATACACGTGAAGATTGCTCCAATTGAAAGAAAGAGCATCCACTTTCCAAGCTGTGGGATGAAACCCTTTTGTGCAAAACTTTGGCAGCTGATGGTTTAGTGGAGAAGCGAACAGCTCTATGTCTGGAGTTCCCCATGACACTGTCAATTTCTGAAATACATGAGGATCCAATTTCCACTCGTGGGGATCCATAATTCGTCTGCTCAACACATCTGCTAAGGAGTTCTGTGCTCCTGGCAGAAACCTTGCCTGAAGATTGAGCTGTAAACTGAGAGCAGTCTCCCACAAAATCATTGCTTGCCTGCATAGAGGATAAGAATCGTTCCCCTTGCTTGTTGATGTACCACATGACAGTTGTGTTGTCTGTTAGAATCAACACCTGCCCTGGAAGAAGTAAATCCTTGAAAGCTATTAATGCAAACTGGACTGCTAACATCTCCTTCAGGTTGATATGTAGATGTTGTAGTCTGGCAGGCCACTTGTCTTGTATCCACTTTCCATTTAGATGAGCTCCCCAAGCTTTGTCTGAGGCATCTGTCGTTAAAATCTGACTCGCCTCTGGCCGGGTCACAGAGAGTCCCTTGTTTAGGTGACATTCCTGAGCCCACCACAAAAATTCCTTTTGAATGCAAGGTATTATTTGAATGACAGTGTCCAGATCCTGGCAGTGCTGAGTCCATACATCTGTGAGATTCCATTGCAGCTTCCTCATATGCAGTTTGGCATTGGGAAGCACCAGAATACAAGATGCCATGAACCCTAAGGCTTGAAGGACTGTCCTTGCAGTCAGCCCGGACTGATGAGATAGTTGATGGAAGTAAAGGGAAAGACTCTTTTGTTTGTCCGGGGTTAAAAAGGCCATCTGGGATGCTGTATTCAGTCTTACACCCAGAAAGCACATGTCCTGAGAGGGTACTAGACTGGACTTTATTTCGTTCACAGAATACCCTAGGCATCTTAGCACTGCTATCACATATTCCAAATGATGAAGAAGCTCTTCTCTTCCTTGAGCCAGAATCAGGCAGTCGTCCAAATAAGGATAGATCTGTATTCCTTTTAGCCTGAAGAAAGCTATCACTGGAGCCAGAACTTTCGTGAACACTCTGGGCACAGTAGATAAGCCAAAGGGCAATGCAGAGAACTGATAGTGAGAAGTCCCAGCTCGAAAACGCAGATATTTCCTGCAACTTAGTCTGATAGGAACATGAAGGTAAGCCTCCTTGAGATCCAAAGTTACCATCCAATGATCTTTGCCCAGCAGAGGTAAAAGCTGTTGTAACGTCAACATTTTGAACTTGGGAATGTCCAGATAAGTGTTGAGGATAGATAAATCCAAAATTGGTCTCCACGTGTTCCCCTTCTTTGGTACTAGGAACAGGCGAGAATAAAATCCTAGGCCCACTTCTGGCAGAGGGACCGGCTGTATGGCCCCTAGTTGAAGTAACAGAGAAATTTGCTTGTGAGCCTCTATTCTTTGTTGAGGAGGAACGTCTGGCATGCCTCTGAAAGGAGGCAAGGTATGGAAATAAAACCTGTAACCTTGGTGTATGATATCCAATACCCATCTGTCTTGGGTAATTAAACTCCAATTTTCTTTGAAAAGTGCCAACCTTCCTCCCAAAGGTGCTGCCAGACGAGAAGGCTCTGGCAGCTGAAAAGGTAGGTCATTGGGTCTGTTTACGAAAGGACTGACCCCTGCCCTCACCTGAAGACTGTGCAGGTGAACTCCCTGTTCTAGGCCTGAAAGAGCCGTGAGCTCTGCCCCTACCACGTCTAGATCTACCCCTAGACTGGGAATCATAAGAAGGATACGTCCACCCTTTAGCAGGCCAATTTCTGCTAAACTTTGGAGGCTGAACCTGCAAAAAATCTTTAACAGTCTGCATAGACTTAGCCTTGTCTTCCATTTTCTTTAAAACTGCCTCAACAGGAGAACCAAACAACACATCAGATTGTAAAGGAGCATCTAAAATCCTTGTTTTAACATGATCAGATAAATTTTGATCCCTAAGCCAGGCGTGCCTGTGAAGAACTGACCCAGTGGCAGCCACCCTAGACGAGGCCTGTACAGCATCAAAACCACATTGCAAAGAATGCTTACCCACCTGTTCAGAAACATGTACTAAATCTTGTAACTCTTTACAATCAATACCTTCCGCCAGAGCATCAACCTTAGACTTCAACTGTGAAAGGAGATAGTTTTGGTATTTTAACATGTGAAACTGGCAATTCAAAGCCCTCATAGCTAGAGTGGAAGAAGTATAAACTTTCTTTCCCCATCTATCCAAGGCCCTGGCTTCTTTATCTGCAGGAACCGGATTCTTGACAACAGAAGCCTTAACACCTTTAGGCCCCTGGCTAACGGTTTCTGGGTCCGCCCTCGGACTCTTAAAAAGATACTTATGAACCTCAGGCACCCTGTAATACCTATCCGGTTTAACAGGAGCAGGAGGCAAAGAATCAGGATTAAGAGAAGCCTCTGTAAAAACATCTTCTACTACATCCAAAACAGGAGGTATAGCCAAAGGCCTATGTTGGGGTAAAAACAAAAATTCCCTAAGCCTTTTCCTGGAATCAGAGAAGTCCTGACCTTCCCACTTAAAATGCTCCCTCATGGAATGAAGAGTTTCTGAAAAAGAAAAATCCTCAGGAGGAGAAGCAGAAGGAGTAGAATCATCCACATCAGAATCAGAATAAGGAGAGTACTCCTGCAAGTCTTCAGCCGAAGACTCTGAAACATCCGAAGCCTGCTCAAAACTCCCTAGCTCAGGCTCCACCCTAGGTCTCTTATCAGGAGGGGGCAAAGAACCCCTAATCAGAGTAATCAAATCTTCTGCCATTTTAAGCATATGCTTCTTGGGCACTGTTCCAGAAGAACTAGGGGTGACACCAACTGAAGCTAAACCTGGCCTGCCTCTAGGAGAAGCCTTGGAAACAGAAGGAGAGGGCCTAACCACCCTAGGCAGGAGGGAGTATAGTAACCTGAGAAGCCCCATCACCCGGCCTGCCTCCTGAGAGGCCACATCCTGCAATAACAAGGTCTCTCCTGGGATCCCAAGAAACCTCCGGTGGAACCACCGGCTCCACCGACACCTCTAAAGAACCGGCGTCCGTGCGGACGGTTCTTCTAGCCTAGGCTTCACTGCTTTGTCCTTGCGCTTCTTGAAGAAGCGGCGCCGGAGCATCCGACGGCATTTTATAATTGCACCGCTTCGAAGACTAACCTGGCACAATCTAATCTCCTCTTTATAGTGCGCTTATTGAATCTAGCACAAGAGCGACACCCAACAACGTCGTGCTCAGGCCCTAAACAAGGAATACACAAAGTATGATAGTCTCTATGCGGTATCTGTTTCCCACAAGAAATACAATTATTCACTTTTTCTGACATCCGGTAAACCACTGAGGCAAGAAAAACCAAAATATTCTAACGGTGTACTTAGCCAACTTTGACTTGGTCTGAAACTCCGAAATCGAAAAATTTCAGAACGCCAACCGGCACTTGCAATACTGCTTCTGCATCGGACCATGCGGCAAAAAAGACTGAGGATATGACGTCGGTCATGCGCATTTGTACCCTGACGTCCTGATGTCAGTCAAATGCGCCTTGACCGACGTCAGCCTTATACTTTGATATTCGGGCCGACCGAGGACAGCGGACTACCCAAGTGTAAGGACTGCAGCAATGTGAGATGAAGAACATCTAACCTCTCAACATAACAAAATCATCTCTAGATAAACTCAAGATACTGCTGCTTAATGCTAGGAGAGGAGTCTGAACAAGAAACTGCACTTCCAGGAAACACTACTTTGGAAGATGCTGACATTTGTGCAGTTACCAAATACATGGTTCAAAGGAGCGAAAACCACCACGGCCATGCATGGCTACAATACCTTCCATATGTTCAGACCAAAAACTGCTTGAAAGAACCGAAGAGGAGATGTATCCATTTTCATTAATGGATAAGTACACCTCGAGAGTGGTCAAACATCATGACTCTCAAGCTACTCCATGTCCAATTAACTATAGGCAAATGACTCTCTCGAGCTACTCCATGTCCAATTAACTATAGGCAAACTACTATACTACCATATACCACACCACTTCACAGCTAGCTATAGGTTCCCCACCATGAAACAGGAAAAGTATGCCACACACCTGGACTCAATTGAGTCACTTGCCATACAGTGCAACACCTTACTCGTGGATGACTTCAATTATCCTACCATCGACTAGGAAACATACACGACCACAAACATGTCAGCTCAGAGGTGCTTGGACTTTGTCAATGCAAATGCTCTGGAACAGCTAGTCAGCACACCCACAAGAGGCTCAAATGTCCTGGATATAATACTCACTAACATGGGAGAGCACTGACCCCCCCCCCCCCGGTGTGATGTCTTCCCTGGTAAGATCAGACCACATATAAGTCTCATTCGTTGCAATTATAAGACCAAATACCCCATCAAGTTCAAAAATGCTTAAGAATTTTTCTGAGAGAATTCACCTCCTACTAAGTGATGGTACAAGGAGTTTCAAAGCCCCCTTGAACACAGATAACATGGGCTACTATGAAGAAGTGTACACCAATGTCCTGTATAACCATTTAAGCAGTTGCATAGAATCGTTTGTACCTTATCAGATTAAAACCAGGTCTTGCCAAAAAAACAAGCCAGCCTGGTGGTCCCCTAGTATAAACAGGCTATACAACAAGTGAAAGAAATTAATGTTCAAGAACAAGAGGGAACTGGCTCAGCAGAGGAAGAAATCCCTCTGTTGCTTAAACAAATTAGAAAGCTTGTCAAGACCTCCGAAAGCTAATTACAATGCAAAAATAGCCTCGCTATCTAAGGATAGTAACAAGGCATTCTTTAACTACATCCAAAATCTAAAAGGGAATACCCTGCTATGGGCTGAACTGGTTGTGGATGGCACCACCCATACTCAACAGAAGGTAACAGCCAAACTGCTAGCTGACAGATTTGGAGAAAACTTCACCCCCCCCCATCCCCTCCAGTCATCCCTTAAAGTGTACCTGTCACCAGTCATCAGCATAATATCTCAACAGAGCAGGTCATCTCCGTGCTTTCCAATGCCAAACATACAGCATCAATGGGACCAGACAACATCTCAGGTCACCTTTTAAACAACTTTGCTGATGATTGCAAATTGGGAGCAACAACTTAAAACATGATCTAGTAGACCCACTTGAATCCCTGTCTAACCACAGCCTGAAAACTGGCTATGTTCCAGAGGAATGGAGGACAGCAACAGTAATCCCTCTGCACAAAGGGGGACCATCAATTGATCCTGGGAATTATAGACCCATAAGCTTGACTAGCCTCATCTGCAAGGCTCTAGAAATAATCATTATGGACCTTATTAAAAAGGACATAGGTAATCTCCAAACTCTGGACCCAACCCAGTTCCAATTCATTAAAGGTGGAACATGCCTGTTAAACATGGCTGACTTATTTGAGAAAGGCATCAAGGCCTTGAATGAGGGAAAGACAGTTCATATCACCTATCTTGACATAGCCAAGGCATATGACACAATTCCCAAACTCAGGTATTACACAGAAAATCTCCCATTTCGGAATGAACCCCTAAATTACCAGATGGATAGCCAACTGGCTCACTGACAGAACACACACTGTCAAAGTGGGTGACTTTACCTCTATCAAAACACCAGTCACCACTGGCGTACCACAGGCTTCTGTGCTGGGCTCCTTACTGTTCGGAATTTATTTCTCAGAAGTCTGGGCAAACTTGGACAGCCTATGGCTGATCAAGTTTGTGGACGATTGCAAATTGGGAGCAATCATTCAGTGCCCCAATGATGTTAATATACTGCAGGCAAATGACTGCTGCCAAAGCAATGGATGCAAAAAAAAAAAAAAAAGTATTCTTCCCTTTGGGAAAGCCGACATCTCTGTTAGTTACATTACAAACACCATCCCCCCAAGTGTAGATCCAGTGGAACGTGATCTAGGTACTCAGGTTGACAGCAATTTGAACTTTGATCACCACGTATCTACAGTAGTAAGGAAATCCTTCTATGCGGCTCATCTTATAAAAAAAGGCATTGCATCTAGACTTAAGGATGTTATAATTCTTTTATACTCGACTGTCATCAGACCAGTAACTGAGTACAATGCTCCCTTTTGCATGTACTTCACCAAAAACCTGCAACAATTGGAGAGACTGCAGAGGTTTCTCACCAAAAAATGACATGGTACACAAAACAAGTCTTACACAGAAAGACTGAAAGCCCTATCACTGTACTCTGTCTCACAGAGATTGCTAAGGGGTGACCTGTGCTTGGCTTACAGGGCAATTTCTGACCCAGCCCTGATGGGAATGCTACACATTCATAAATAAAACTTCAGGAGGGTCACTCATTCCTGGGATCTTAACCTAGCCTCTGACACGAACAGACCATGCTGGAGACAGACAGCGATACATCTCCCAGAGACTGCCACTTCTCTGGAACAAGCCTTTCAATTTACATGAAACAGAGCCCCTCACTGACCCTCATCAAAAGCAACCTAGATGAAAGGATGAGTAACCGCAAATTCACTGCTGAGGTCATGCCCATTTCACTCCTGGACAGAGGAAGTTGGTATTAACTACCACAAACCCTTACCTCTACAAACGTCACTCACTGACAATTGGGACAACTCGGGATATATATGGCTAGGCTTGTAAGGACTCTAGGGCAATTAGTCTAGTAACCTCCTATGAACCTACGACTGCCTCATCTCGCCTTTGGAAAGAAGGGCCATTCTCTGGTGGGAATCGACTATACACCCCAGAAAGACTTGTCTTTGCGAAGGTGTCAGACACAACTTCTGGAGGTTCAACTCGATTCTTAGCTGTGAGACTAAAATTGAGATCTTTTCTAATGAATACAACAAGACAAAACCCGCAGAGTCCCTCAAAGTTTCAGTAAGCCAAGAGTCACACACTAGGCTATAATATCTGAAAGTACACACCTAAGAAGTGTTTTAGGTGACCAATCTCAATTTGTTTATAGAAAGGGCAGGAATATCCATAGTTGGGTTGACAGCAAAGCAAAACCTACAGCCAAAAGAACCAAGACATGTGGCTGAAATTGCACTTTTTGTGACTATATAAAGGAGGATGATTCATTTATATGCCCATACCTGCAAAAAGAACTGAAAACTAATGCTGGTGGGGATTGTAATTCTACATTTGTTGTCTGCAGGGGTCAGTGCGACAGTTATGAGGCATTCTACACTGGAAAAACCATAAACACACTAAAAAGAAGAATTTCAGGACACTTGGCTGAAATTCAAGCTAAATGTTATAATAATACTCTCTCTAAGCATTTGATCAGTCATAAGAGACACACTGGCTTCAGGTTCCAGATACTCGAGAAACTAGAGCCTGAGTTTTGGGAAGGTGATGTCAACAACACCCTGGAATGACAAGAATTAGTTTGGCAACTCAGGCTGAACTTCTTTCATCCTCCAAGACTGATTTACCATTGTTCTTTGAAAAGTGTGCTGGAACTTCGAAAATTAGCACATTGTATCTCTCATTAATTGGACTCGCACAATGTTATGGTTTATACAGGACATTTCAAACACAAAGTTTACACACTGCTTATTGTATTTATATTGTGTATTTTATTATATTTTTATATTTTGCATTTTTTGATCCAGCTTTTGTCAATGTCACGCTAGAATTTTAAAAGTATTAACATATAATTAGGAATATTAAGATTTGCTTCTAATTTACTTCTGAATCTAATACAAACACTGAGTGACACTAGTAATATATATATTCCTTAGACAGCTACTGTTGCTACTTAGTTATGGATTTTTGACTACAGTCAGATTTTCTATATTATGTTTTTATATATCTATATTTCTTTACTTGAGTCTCTCTTGATGATGCCTTATAGTTACTCACACATATACATATACGTTTACAACACCCTTACCATTTTTTTTGGTAGACTGGACAGTAAAGCTTGGAATTTCCAGTGTGCACAGATCTGAAGAAGAAATGAAAGCGATTTTAGTTTAAAGATTAGAGTAAATTAATATGGTGAGAACATGATTTTATTTTATTATTAAGATTTTTGTTTTATAAGGATACAATAAATAGAGATTTTTCAGAAATGTTGAATAGCATGGTGTTTTAAGTTAACTTGGATCTTTTTTATTACTTTATTTTAAGGGAAGGAGTGGGGGTTGGTTTTTACTACAGCTGGACTGATTTCTATTTAAAGTGGACACTTTACCACTCCCACTTCAACTGCTATTTAAGTAATTGTTCTTAAATGTATTAACCATTAAGGCTTGTGGATCGTTTGTCTGTGCTTACTAACAAAGCAGCTGTGAATTCAACATATCATGGATTGGATTGTTTTACTTGATTTACTAAGTTTGAGAGATTTATTGGAGCAGACAGCTTCGTTTTTATTTATTTATTTTTTTAAAACAGTTAAATACCAGTACTAGGTTCATATTGTTTCAAATCTGGGGAGTATTTTTGTACAGTTATTCCACTGAGAACTCCTGGTCATATAAGGAAAAATGTGAATGTCCAGAGTATAACAGTGGGCCACTACCCAGTCAAGGCATTTGTTAAACACTCAAATTGAAGTGTGTACTCCAAAGGGCAACACAGAAAACTGCAGACACAACAAATCTCAGAAATCCCATGAAACAATAAGCAGTGGGGATATGTTGATGTGCATCCTTCAAGTCCATGGTCACAATAAAGCAGTGATCCTGCAACAGGGGAAACATCTTTAACTTGGGAACCTTAACAAACATATTCAGAAAGGATAGGTCCAACCCTGATCTCCATGACCGTCTTTTTTGGGAACCAGGAAAATTCTGGAGATGAAACCTCTCATTCTTTCCAAAACAGGACCAGTTCTATGATCCCTATTGTCCACCATTTGCCAAAGAATAGAAGGAAATAAAGTCTGGACCAATCGATGAGGGGGAACCACTTTAAAAATAGGCGGATGCTGTTTCCACTGCCATCTGTAGCCCCTGCCAATAATGTTGAGCACCCGCTTGTCAGAATCCACTGACAGCCAGGCCACCTTGTTGAGAGCTACCTTTGGAAACATGGCATCTGGATGGGAACTTAAAGACAGGAGCCATGCATCGGCATAGTCATAAGTTGGAAGGGGGACTATTCTTTTTGGGAAAGGAACCCGTCTTTTTAGGCTTTTCAGGGTGGTCATCCTGCCATTTCCTTTCGTTGTCTTGGTTTTCTTTTTACTGGGATTTCTGTTTGGAAGGCAGCTAAAATTTATCCTGCTTAAAAAAGGAAAATTTGAAAATATGAATCATATTCAATATCCCTTGCATGAGTTTATATCTGTTATCATAGTGTTTAAGGATGTGATCAGCTGCTGCACCAAACAATCAATCTCAAGTGTCACATTCAAAATCTCATTTTTAACTCCTCAGAAAAGTTCTGGCTGTGCAACCAAGCATACCTTCTTATTACCACTGACGACACTGTATTTCTAGCAGTAGTATTGGCCCCCTCCAAGCCACTCTAAAACAGGTTTTAAAACCTGAGAAATATTGTAAATATCTTTAACACAGACCTTTTGCTTAGCAGGTAAAGATGCAGAAAAACTCATCTAAACCATAATACAGTCCAACACAAACTTCCACATAAAACACTGGTAGTTAAACACTTTAAAAGTTACCATGCTGGACTGAGCCAGTTTCTTTTCCCAAGATTCTTGCCATTTGCCTAGTTTATCTGACAGGACAGGATATGAAGAAGACAAAGTCCTTTTATTAGAAGTCGCCGTGGGGACACCAAAGCAGGGTCTGCAGGGAAGGGGCTTACCACATGGGCGAGCATACCCTGAATTTCTTAAACACTTTTTCAGGCAGAACTTCAATGAGCAGAGGAGAATTACAAGCTTTCTTAAAAACATTCTCCAATACTGGGATCAACAGAGGAAAGGTCTTCACAGCGGCAGCCTCAAAGTCCAAAAGATCATAAATCCTGCTAATCTTGCAGGCAGCTGAAGATTCCCCCTAAATGAATACATCCCAAAATCTAGCCAGCATTGGGGTAAAAGAATAACTCTGTTTGGATTCTTGAACTTGTCATCAGAGGAAAGTGACTAATTGATACTGACAGGTCTGAAACCTCAGACACCAGATCCCCTTCAAAATAAGGATCTTTAAATTAATGACTGGTGGTGGAAGTGCTGGTGATAGTTAAAATCTGGGTATGCACCCTGTAATCAACTGTCTAAACAATGTATCTTGCCAAAATCATCACCTCTGAAGGGAACCCAGTCAGGGAATGCTGCCCTACCACATGGTGGGTCTTCTGCCTCTTCCTATGAATGCATTACACTAGTGGGAAAATCCCCAGGAGGATGTATCAACACTGACATGGATTCTGTACCCATGACCATGACTACACCTGCAACTAAAGGGTTTGGTTCTTTCATACCTGAAGCAGGCAATGGTACAGCCTTGGAGGATGTATCTGATTCTCGTGTTATACACAGTTATGGTACTACCACCACATTATACCAGGGACCTGGAGGTAATAGATGGTGAGTGCTCCAATCACCTGCCCAAGCTGAGGCTACTGTCGTGTCACAAGCCATAGGCAGAGACATTTCTTATTTATATTTTTTATGAGTTTTAGGTACAAAGGTGGTATACGGGGGGGGGGGGGGTTACCGACTATGAGTTCATCAATTCAGGGGACAAAAAACAGGCCAGATCAATACTGTATACTGTTTTCACAGCCAGCCAAGTACAAACTGGAAAAAAAAACACTATTCTTCCTCTAAACAGAAATCTGAAGTCTATTTCTATAGAGATACAATACCGAATACTGCACTGAGAAAAACAGAGAGCAGTTTCAATAGCCCAGCGCAAAATACATATCACAGAGACCCCTCAAATTTAATAAATAAAGGCTAGTTTCAGTCCCACATACATAAAAACAGCCTAAATTGCCTTATACTAGCAATTAAATATAAACTTAAAAAAAAATCCTGATATAAATGTTTCATAAAGAAAATAGTGCAAAAATTGTGATTTAAATGAAAAAATATGTTTACAATGCTGCAAGTCTACTTAATTTTCTCAAATAATCACAACCCACAGGGAAAAAAAAACATAAAAAACAGCAAGCTTTCCTGTTCAAACTTTCAAAAATATGTCCTAAATTAATGGAAAAAAGCATCTGCAATCTATTTATGATTCTGGCAACACTGGGCAATAACAGGAAACTCAATAATTAACAGCCTTAGTGCAGAAACTCAAGCAAATATTCACCAATGGCTCTAAAACACATACAAAAGGTTTAAATCCCCACAGACACTTAGAAATAACTTAAAATAAACAGTATAGCTCATATTGCAAGACAAATAAAATACCAAGTACTTAAAACTTTCCAAAAGAAAACTAGCAAATCAGCAGAACATGCAATTCAAGCACAGGCAGAAAAATAGAAAAAGGCAGAGGGAAGAGTAAACCCCCTAAGAGTTTCTTATCTGAGCTCTGTAGCTGAAGTAATCCAGATTGAAAAGCAATATTCCAAGAGAGCCTTCTGTAACTGTGACTAGAAAACTGAAACGGTCTTGTCTATGAGTTTGAAGTGCAGTCTTGGTCCTGCCAGATGATTGGTCCTTCACACTCACAGTCAGTCACTAGGAGGAGTCCTGAGCTTTGATTGATTGCCAGTGGGAGGGTAGCAGGGCTCTACCACCCATATGGCAGTAAAGCATTGATTTTGTTGAACGAGCATCATTACAACAGTGACCTTATTTAACATGCACTACGATGGTAAGTTCGTAACACATCTTGTATTGTGTTCAACGTATGGATCACTACTGCAGTAGGAACAAACACTAGAAAGACTCAGAGTGGTTATTAAGTTGGGTGGTTGTCACTTTCATGCACTGCAAGATGCACTGCCAAATGGCCATGGCAAATTCTCCTCTGCCACTGGAGGTGATGTCCGGCATGTAATGTTTTGAAGACTGTCAACTGGGCAGTCAGAACTATTTAAGATTTATTTGGCATAAAGGAAGGGTTTGTATGCAGGCTAAATATGTCTGGGAAGCAAAAGGAATTGTCAATGCACATCAGTGCTTATAGCTCAGGCATTTTCCTAGATGATGTGACAGAAAGCAAAAGACATGCTTTTCATGTCAAAAAAAGTGAGGGGATGCCCTTGCTGTTGATTCAAAAGGGGTTACAGTCACTTTAAGACAAAATTCAAGTCTTGTGCAGAAGAAAAAGTGTTCTTGATGGTGTGAAATTCAATACCTCCATTCAGGAACCATCTAACAAGTAGTAAAAATACAAGTGGTAGGATACATAGCCTGAAATGGCTCTAAGGCATACCTTTAATGAGGAAAGGGCCTGCTTTAACATATACAAAGTGGCCTCACTCTGACTCTCTTGCTTCCTCTTTAAAGGATTTCTTCTACAAAATCTCTCCGGTTTCAGATCTTTGCCTAAATCTTTTTTTCTACTGGAATGCCCTCCAGTGCTTTTTCTGCAGAGCAGTAAGCGATCCAACATTACGCATTTACTGTGCGTCCCCCCCCCCCCATATATACATGCTCAAATGGAGGCTTCACCTTGCCTGAGCCCTTTCCAGTTTTCTATTCTGGGTTCAATGTTCAGACAAGCGTCTGTGCTTTCCTTTCACATTTCAGTTGTTAAGACAATGCTAAGTAGAGGATTTGTACTGCGTGCATCTAGGTATCGTCTACTTTATTTGAGTCCAGGCCAAAGTAAATCGGTTAAAACAACCAACCTTCACCCAACCCCATACCACTGTTACGATATATACATTTTCAAACAACCTTGTTCCACTACATTAATACATACATATATCTGTGTGTATACACATATATACTGTACTATACACTGTGTCACTTGTAATATATGGTACTACATTTCATACAATGGATACAAAAGCTAAGTTTATAATAGTGAGTCATAACACAATACTCATCCCTTTAACTACAAACATTATATGGAGTCAATTATTCCAAGTGCTTTTGACAAGTCTGCCATATCTAATATGGTAGCCATTGTTTGGACTAAGGAATCTCTGCTTCAAGGAGCAGAACTGGTATGTAACAACACTTGAACTACATTGCTTATAGAACTATAAGCAGTTCCTGAAGTGAAATCTAAAATTTCAACGATTAGCATAAGAAGTCAATTTTACAGGAACCTCAGGCAAGTCAGACATATCTAGCAAATATTCTTGCTCTCTGCAGTTGCTGCAAATGTCTGATGTTTCATCTATATAAGAGCATACCCTCTCCTTGGACAATGTATGATGTTGGATACTGATGATTTAACACAGCTGCTCGTATGTGACAGTTGTGGAACAATTTTTCACCCAGGGTTAGTCTTACACTTTCCTATTCCTTTATACATCATAGATCTTTTTAGTTCTATCAAAATGCTGATTCTTTTTTAACCGCCCTTTTCTGAGCAATTCTGAAGTATAAAATCAACATAAAATCAACTTTTTGCTAACAGATTAAAAGATGTGGGCAATTTGAATCTTGAGCTTCTTAGCATCACTAACCAAGAAGATGATAAACTAGTGGATTGCAAAGGTTGAAGCCTAACAGGATCACATGTACATACTAGACTAATGACCAGTAGGGCCTTTATAAATCTAGCTGTGCAATCCAACCCATTTATCAAAGGCATTTACTAAGAGAGGGCATATCAGTTAGGAAGTTTCTAGAGGTTACGTGGGGGTATGTTACTTTGGGCACTATGGTCGACTCTTAGGGGTATCTTATTGATGGTGTAATTAGCCTGGGTGGTAGTTTTCCCAAAAGGTACTATAATGCATTTCCTGGCACTGAGTTTTAATCTGACTTTGGCACAAGTTATTTGTCTGTGTTAGACCTTCTAGTAAGATGTTTGTGTCATGGGAGGAATATATGAGAACTCCCAATTTGCAGTCATCTGTGGACTTGGACAGCCCCTTGACAATAGCCTTTACTCCGAGAAGCAGATGCCAAACAGGAGTGGTCCCAGCATGGAGCCCTACGGTACCCCACTGGTGACTGGTCTCTTAGTGGAAGTGGTATCACCAATCCTGACTTCCTGGGTCTTGTCTGCGAGTCAGCTGGAAATCCAGCAAATTATTTAGCGATTTATGCCCAGTTTAGTGAGTCTGTCAACTACACCAGAGTGGAGTATTGTACTGAACTCCTTAGCCAGGTCCAAGTAGGCATGATGCATTATACTTCTTTAGCATTCACTGTTTGCACCTTGCATTCCACATGTTCATGTGACTACTGATATCGTGGACACAAAGCATTGTGCAACAACTCACTGAATATTGAAAAGTCTCATAGTTCTTGAATGACAAATTGTGGATCATTATCTAAAACTACATTATGTGTTCCATGTTTTGCAAATATTAAGTTCATTTATCACAGAATAAGCTGCTGTCCCTTTCAAATCAACAACTTCTGAAAACTTTAACACATAACAAAGTCAAGATAATGCTGAAATAAGTCAACTCCAATCTTTATCCAAGACAATGCTAGAACTTTAAGAGGCATCAGCCCCTCTGATTTTGATTTCAATGCATGTTATACAGCGAGTCATTTTGCATCATTTGCTCAATCTCTGCTGTCACATTAAGCCAACACATAAAATTTCTTGTGCTTACTTAACACTTAAGATATTCCGAAATGAAACAATTTGATTTTTAGAAAGAATACATTTCACCCTCATGCACTAGTCCCTGAATAAATGGTCTCTGAAGAAGTAGTAGGTCTGAATTAATAGACTGTAGAAATTTTGCACTTGCCACCCTGACACTGTAGCTACCCTTAACAGATACTTTTCTGCATCTTCTCTGGTAGATGTGTTCACATTTTTTTTATTTATTTATTTTATTTTTATTTTACATTTGTTAACCGGGAAAGTCCGACTTCGGAACGAGCCAATTTTCAGCGGAGGCCCGGGGAGAAATGCTCCAGATGCATGTCTTTGTAACGTGGGAGGAAACCGGAGCACCCGGAGAAAACCCATACAAATGCAGGGAGGACATGCAGACTCCTCACAGAAGGCACCCCAGCTGAGAATCAAACTGGAGAACCTCCGCTGTGAGGCAACAATGCTACTGCTGCACCACTGCTCCGTCCGTATGCGTGTTAACATCTTGCAGATTCTCACAGGAGTCATTGGGATTTCTGCCACTACCTACAGTACTACCCTTATCTTACAGCAAAACCTCCCTTGCATTCATCCAGGTAAGTTTTACTAAGCAAGTTTGCAATATGCATCAGTTTCCCTGTTTTGCACCATGCAGCTACATATTTCTGTAAAATAACATCATTATTTGAAATCTTGCAGGTGCTTTAGTGCAATCATTTCCTAAAAACACTTTGAAAAGACTTACTATTTCTACTTTAATATGTCTCTCTCTCAGATAATCATGGAATTTATGACATCCAAAGTCTGTAGAAAGCATTTAATTTTCAACATGTAATGTTTGGCATTAGCGAAATCTCATGTATAGGCAGCAGGGTGCCCTCCTGCTGTACCCTCTCCTAGCAAACATTAATTTGAGGCATCAAACAAAGTGTAATTCCAGTCTCCCTGATAAACTGCAGCTCTTGGTTTACTCCTCTTATCAAATCCCAAATTACAGCTTGCTCATGTAGCTTTCCCAAAGGTGCAGTTATACCTGACAAGTGAGGTATGAATTTAGGCATTGTACTATGCCTGTTAGCCTATTAATAAGGGATTGCTGAAGTCTGCAAACTTAAAATAACATGCACCTTCACTGCGTTTAGCTGTAGACTTAACAGTGAGATGAGCTTGTGTGTTTCAGAGGTGAGACAGTAATCTGACATTTTGCTTTGTTCAGTTTCAGATTGTGTAACTTTAGCATGTCCAATAGCTTAATCATTCAGATTTAATTTTTGTTACCTGGCAAATTTTCAGTCAAAATGTTATCACTTAGATTCACAACTCCTTTTAATTCTTTGATACTGTCTGCTACAGATGTTTGAAAGACCTCTGAAGCCTATGAAATAACAAATGCTAGTATATAACTTGGAGCACTCATCATAAATTTTAGATTGCCAAAATTTCTGATTAACATTTAACACTGTAAATATGTTGCAGTAGGCATATCAGCAGTCGCCTCTACTGTCTGTAAAATATACTTTTCCCTCAAAATCCATTTGTTAAGGTCTATACCAATTTGTGGGTCTCCTTGCCTGCTGGAGAACCCAAAGCACATCCTCAGAAAATTGGTATCTATATGGGATCAGAATCCTGTCATCCATAGGCTCAGGTTGAGGGATGATAGGCTGGGATGAAACAGTAATCCATTCTGCAGTGTGATGAGGTCCACTTTGTATGGCAGACCAGTGCTGCCTTGGTCAAAGGGAGTCATCAGTAGGATTTTTTGTTTTAATTTTTGGATCTTTAGTAGAACTTTTAGTATTAAGGGAAATGAGGAAAAGGTATAAAGGAACCTTTCTGTCCATTGAGAAGAGTGCATCTGTCCATCATGACATGGGGCAAGGATTCCTGGTACAAAAGATGGGGAGCTGACTTGCTGTCTGAGGCAAATAATTTTATCTGTGGAGTCGCCCCCCCCCTTGTGGACTATGTATAGGAAGACCTGTCTTTTGAGAGTCTATTCGTGAGATGCCTTCCATGGACGTGCTTAGTGAGTCTACCAGAATGCTGTACTGAGATGGGATGTACACTGATTGAAAGGACATGTCCCTCTGGGTAATCAGATTGCAAGCAATCTGAGCCAACTTACACAGCTGGTATGACCTGGTTCCTCCTCGATTATGTACCATGACTGTAACGTTGTCTGTGAATACCCAAAGAGGACCTGGTTTCCAAAGGTGGGAGAAAACCTGACAAGCTTGAATGAGGGCCCTAATCTCTTTCATGTTGATGTGTTCCTTAATGAGGCTGGGTTGGCAATGGCTCTGGACCTTCTGGATGCCCATCCAGCCCCCCCCCCCATAGCCTCACCTGATGTGTCTGAGGTGTCTGTGTTCATCTTTTATGTCAGAATCTGTGCCTTAAAATGTAGGTCTGGAGTGAAGTTTACATGTGTCACCCAACACAGGATCTTCTTCATGAGAAAAGGTGTAAATAGAGGTCTAGGGGTGGAGAGGGTTGGGACCATACATTTTTCAGATACCAGTGAATTTTCCTCACATGCAACTTGGATAAACAAAGCATTGGAATGGTTGCTGCCATGAACTCTAATGCTCTGAGAATTTCCCTGGCTAAAAGGCTTTGAGGGAGGTTAGGGACTACAACTAATTTGTAATTTGTTTAAAACAATTCCTGAGGCAAGAAGGCCTGCATTTTTTGGTGTCAAATCTGCGGCCGAAGAAAACCAGGTCCTGTGACGGTCAGAGAAAAGATTTTTTTATAGTTGTCTGTGTGTGAATCCCAATTACAGAAGAAGACTGAGACTGAACTGGAGGTACTGTAGTAAAATGTGAAGCAAAGAGGCCTTGATAAGCAGATTGTCTAGTTAGGGAGTCCCAAAAAAGGTTATCACAGATGCTAGGTACAATGTGAATACTCTGGGAGCTGTAGTAAAAGTACAGTTGTGTACACTTACCATAAATGTAGATGTACGAGTGTATTCACTGTTGCAGTCATTACATTTGGGTAATCTGCTGGCAGGTTGCCCTTATTTGGCCTGATTAACAAAGTCTTGGGTCCTGCGTCAGTTGCTGTCCCTTCTTCCATGACGTCAGGTCGTCAGGGATATAAAACATGCAGCCGACGCCATTACATCAGTTTTTCTTGCCCCAGATGTCAGGTGCCCCCCAAATGGGGAGCAAAATATATATATATATATATATATATATATATATATATATATATATACATACACATATATATAAGAAACACAAAAATATACCTCCAAAGAAAAGCAAATACACCAAAAAGGCTTTTAAGCATAATAAAAGAAAGAAGAGGTATAGTAAAAGAAAAACAGGAGGCTGGAGGGAGGGTAACCAGGACTGCAACAGTGAATACACGCAAACATCTACATTTATGGTAAGTGTACACAACTGTACTATGTTCATCGTGTTTCACTGTTGCAGTCAATACATTTCGGTAGATTCCCAAAGCTAAGGTTGGGAGGATGGATTTATACAGCATTAGGACCAGCTATAAGACCCTGCAAAACAGCAGTGGCAAAGCCAGCTCTGGAATTAGAGAAAAATGGTAAATGATAATGCTTGGTGAAAGTATGAACTGAACTCCAGGTAGCAGCTTCTAGAATATCCCTGGTAGGAACACTTCTGAGAAAGGCTGCTGAAGTAGATGCAGCCCTGGTGGAATGAGATCTGATCCCCTGGTGGATAGGTTTTCCATGGTGCTTATAACAGAAATTAATACAATGGCTTATCCATTTAGAAATGGTTTGCTTTGAAATAGCCTTCCCCTCTGCCCCTGCAGCAAATGCTACCAGCAGTTGTTCTGATTTTCTTCGAGATTTAGTCCTGTCCAAGTAGAATCGAAGTTGTCTGTGTACATCCAATGAATGCAGAATCCGCTCTTCCTTGTTCTGTGGATAGGAAAAGAAAGTTGGCAAATGAATGGACTGATTAACAGCCATACTGGATACCAGCTTGGGCATGAATGATGGATTGGTCCTGAGTGACACCCTGTCCGCATGAAAGATGATGAAAGGCTCCACTGCCATAAGGGCCTGTAATTCAGATATCCTTCTAGCTGAAGTGATTGCTAAAAGGAAGGCTGTTTTCCAGGAAAGAAATTTTAAGTCTGCAGTTGCAGCTGGCTCGAAAGGAGGTAGAGTGAGTTTCTCCAATACAAAGTTAAGGTCCCAGGCAGGGGTTGGAGCTCTCCTGGGTGATCTCAAGTTTTTGGCCCCTCTGAGATACTGCTTTAGAAGGGGATGAGAGAAGAGAGGGGGGGGTCTGCGTTGTAATGAGCTGAAATGGCTGAGGCATGGATTTTTATGGAAGAAAAAGACAGGCCCTTATGAAGCATCTCAGTTAAGTATTGCAAAATCTGAGGTAAATTGGGCACTGCTGTACTCATCCCTTGAGATTGATACCAGGGACAGAATCTTTTCCATTTGTCAGCATAAGATTTTCTAGTACTAGGTCTTCTCGCCTCCAAAATGACATCCATCACCGGTTTGCTGAGGGATGCTAAGGGTGAATTTAAGTGATTAGCCAAGCTGCAAGATTCAATGTTTGGAGCTGAGGGTGCAGAATTTGATTCTCCTGCTGAGACAGTAAGGAAGGTGTCTGAGGCAGGTGCCATGGAGAAATGTGTGACACACTGCGCAGGAGTGGGTACCAGTGTTGGCGAGGCCAGTCTGGAGCAATCAAAATCATTTTTGGTTTGTCCTGTTTGACTTTTAGTAGAACTTTGGAGAGCAAAGGTAGAGGGGGAAAGTTATAGATTGATCTGATAGTTTTTTCCAACTGAAAGACAGATCATCCACTTTCCAGGCTTTTTTGTGATGAGTTCTTGTGCAAAATTTGTCCAACTGGTAGTTCTGGGGTGAGGCAAAAAGATCTATGTCTGGGTTCCCCCATTTGCGTGCCAACATGTTGAAAATTCATGGTTCCAGTTTCCATTCGTGAGGGTCCATGAGATTTCTGCTTAGTTCGTCTGCCACAACATTCTGCTATCCTGGCAGGAATTGAGCTTGTAGTTGTACTTGGTCGCTCAAGGCCGTGTTCAACAATGCCATGGCTAGTCTGCAGAGGGGGTAGGAATGTGTACCCCCCTGCTTGTTTATGTACCACATAACCGTGGTGTTGTCCGTCTTTATCAGTAATTGTCCTGCATGAAGGTAGTCCTTGAAGGCTGTCAGCGCATTCTGTACAGCTAGCATTTCTTTTTGATTGATATGAAGGTGCATTTGATTTGGGCTCCATTTACCCTGAATGCACTTCCATGCCAGATGAGCCCCCCCATGCATAGTCTGATGCATCTGTAGTTAGGGTTTGGGCGGCAGGGGGTGGTGTGAATGGCAGTCCCTTGTTTTGGTGGCAGGCCTCTACCCACCATAGGAACTCTAGGCGCAGGCAAGGTATGATAGGAATCATTGTTTCCAGGCTGTGACAATGTTGACTCCATAAACTTTTTAAGTACCACTGAGGTTTCCTCATATGCAGTCTTGCATATGGAATTAGAAGAATGCATAAGGCCATGAACCCCAAAGGCTTGCAGTATTTGCCTTGCAGATAGCAGGGTTTTTGTGGCCACCTGTTTGAAGTAAGTCACCAAATGAATTTGCTTTTCTGGCGTAAGGAGAGCCATCTGGGCAGTTGTATTCAAGCTTGCAACCAGGAATTTTTTTGAGAGGGTACCAGTTGAGATTTCTTTTCGTTTATGGTGTACCCTAGACAGGTTAGAAGTCTTTTTACAAACGCCAGTTGTTGTAGAAGAATGGCCTGTTTTTTTTTGCCTGAATTAGACAATTGTCCAGGTATGGATATATTTGTATATTTCTTTGCCTGCAAAATGCAATTACTGGGGCCAGGCACTTTGTGAACACCCTGGGTGCAGTAGACAAGCCAAAGGGCAGTGCAGAGAACTGATAATGCATGCAGCCTGCTTTGAAGTGTAGGAATCTTCTGCAAGATTCCCTGATTGGGATATGCAGGTAAGCCTCTTTTAAGTCAAGGGTTGCCAACCAGGCATCCTTGCCTAGCATAGGAAGTAACTGGTGAAGAGTCAGCATCTTGAATTTTGGAATGTCCAGAAAGGTGTTTAGAGTTGACAGGTCCAGAATTGGACGCCATGATTTGTCTTTTCTGGGTACCAGGAAAAGTCTGGAATAAAAAAATTGTCCCTTTTCCTCTTCTGGTACTAGCTGAATAGCCCCCAAGTTTAAGAGGGAAAGTACTTGTTTCTGAGCCTCTGCCCACTGATTTGGGGGCAGGTCTGGCCACCCACTTGGTGTTAGCAGCGTGTGGATATGAAATCTGTATCCCTGGGACACTATATTTAAAACCCATCTGTCCTCGGTTATAAGTTGCCAGTTTCTTGAATGAAGAGCCAGTTTCCCCCCAAAGGGGCGGCTAAGGGTTAAGTGCTTGGTAATTTCAAAGGGAAGTCATTGAGACTGTTTACCATAGAGTAGTGCCTTGTTGTTTCCAGATTTGGAAGTGGAAGCACCCCATTGCTTAGTTCTGAAAGTCACTTGGGACTGAAACCTGGTGGTTTTGGAGTGTCTGGGTTTGGCTGTAGTGGTTCTGGAAGGAGCTGGAAAGGACCAGTTCTTAGTAGACCAATGCCTACTAAATCTAGGAGGTTGCACTTGTAAGAAGTCTTTCACAGTTGGCATAGATTTAGCTTTATCTTCCATCTTTTTTTAAAACTTCTTAGCCTTACTGCCAAACAGGCAGTCCTGCTATAAAGGAGCATCCAAAAGTTTTGCTTTAACATGATCAGGCAGAGATTGCTCCTTAAGCCAAGCATGCCTTCTAAGCACAGACCCAGTAACAGCAGCCCTACAGGAGACCTCTAAGGAATCAAAACCACATTGCAAAGTATGTTTGCCAACTTGTTCAGCTGAATGCAATAAATCCTGCAAATCTTTATTCTCCAGAGTCAGAAATCAAAATAATTTTCTGTTTAAGCAGTCCCATGATATGCTGTTGATATTTTAACATATGGAATTGACAGTTTAAAGCCCTGATTGCTAAGGTTGCAGAAGCATAAACCTTTTTACCCCATCTATGCAGCGCCTTGGAGTCTCTATCAGAAGGGGTAGGATTTTTAGCAGTAGAAGCCTTAATACCCTTGGGCCCCTGAGAAATGATTTCAGGGTCTGCAACAGGATTTTTGAAAAGGAATTTGTGGGATTCAGGAACCCTGTAGTACCTATCTGGTTTGCTAGGGGCTGGAGGCAAAGAATCAGGGGCCATACTGGACTCCGAAAACACATCAACAATATCTAGTACAGGAGGTATAGCCAAAAACCTATGCTGAGGAAGAAGGAGGAAATCCCTAAGCCTCTTTTTGGATTCAGACAAATCCTGACTTTCCCAGTGGAAATGCTCCCTTAAGGTATGTAAAGTTTCCCCAAAAGAGAAATCCACAGGTGGAGAAGCAGAGGGAATGGAATCCTCTGCATCAGAGTCCTCATAAGTAGGTATGGACAAATCCAGATCATTAGAAGAGTCAGAAGAGTCCTTTTCAGAAGATTCATAGTCATATTCAATCCTAGGCCTCTTGGGGGGGGGGGGGGGTTGAATACCCCTGATTAGAGTAATTAAATCTTCAGCCATTTTGATCATTTGTTTTTTAGGCATAGGGGCCTGAACATGTGGCCTGGGCATCCGTTTTTTAGACATAGATCGAGATTTAGGCCTTAGAACTGAAGTTGGAGTCTGTTTAATATGCAAGTCTGTAGGCCTGAATACACCCTCAGAAGCCAGTGCCTGCTCAGTGGCTCTGGACCCATCCAAGGTAGAGACATCCACGGGTTCCATATGTGAAGCATCTTGCGGCATACCGGACTCCGAATGGGTCTCAGTAGAGGCCTGCGAATCAGAAGTAGTGGGTATCAGGGGCTGCGAAAGCGCCTCACTGAGTACCAACAAACTGGTGACTGGCTTAGGAGAAGCGTCGTCGGCAGTTTTGGACCTCAAAGGCCTGTCTCTGTCTTTTTCTTTGCTTTTTTTGGTATTCTGGTAGTCGGATGGCTAACCGATATCATTTCTGGATAATTAAACCGAGAACCAAAATATTTTGAAGCAGAAATGTACCGACGACGGACAGTGTGCTGATTAAATAAAGCACAAAACCGACAGCAAGGTACATCGTGGTCAGGGCCTAGGCAAGGAATACAGTACAAATGAAAATCCTTATGAGGTATTTGCTTCCCACAAGTAATACAATTATTAACTTTTACTGACATCGGAAAGGAGCAAGAAAAAGTTTCCCCAACGGGGTACTTAGCTTTAAGTTGAAGACTTCTGTTCTGAAACTCGAAAACGAAAATTTCAGGAGTCGACCGACCGGCACTTGCGAACTGCTTCTGCTTCGGGCACCACGCGGCAAGAAAGATTGGGGTAATGGTGTCGGCTGCATGTTTTATACCCCTGACGACCTGACATCATGGAAGAATGGACAGCAACCGACGCAGGACCCAAGACTTTGTTAATCAGGTCGACTGAGGGCAACCTGCCAGCAGATTCCCAAAATGTACTGACTGCAACAATGAAACACGATGAACATCCCAAAAGGCAAAGCAGTAAACTGAAAACGAGAAGAGCAAGCAAAGAACCCCAGGAATTTCCTGGAGGGATGTATGGGAACAAGGAGGTAGGCATCCTTCAGACATAGGGAGACACAAAGGACAACAAGGTCTGGAGGGAAAGTTGGGACTTCGTGGAAGGTGTTGAGCAGAGAAAGATACAGTACAGGTCTCCACTATCCTCCTTTTCATGGGACCAGAAACAGTCCGGAGTAAAAAACCCTTCCCACAAATTGAGGGGGTACTGGTTCTATTGTGCCTTGGGACTGCAGCTCTCGAAGGATGGGGAAGAAGATATAACTTACTGTGGGGTAGAGGAGGAACACATCCACTTATCTGTGGTAATCCTTTCCCAGTTTGCAATGGACTCAGTGAGCCCTTTTAAGAGAGGTAGAGTAGGACTGAGGAGGAACAGGTATGGAAGATAGTCATAGCGATTTATCTGAGAAGGAAGGCCTCCCAAATCAGAGGTCTCTTTTGGGTTTTTCTGGAAATCTTTTCTTGGGTGTCTTCTTGTGCTTTTGAGGAGGTCTCTTTTCCCTTCTAACAAAAGAAGTAGGCCCCTTGCTGGTTAATTCCACTGTTATCTAGGTAGAGATAAGTAGCACTTGTTTGCAGTCTTTCATAGCTTTCCCTTGCTCCTATAAGGTTTTGAACAGGCTAGCTGCTTGTGGTCCAAACAAACTTTTGTCCAAGGGCAAATCAATGAGCTTAGCTTTGAAATCTTCTGGCATGGGCTAGCTGAGCAATCATGCGTATCTGTGGGATGACTGAACCAGTACCAACTGCTCTGAAGGAGGCCTCAAACGGCATCACAGCTGCATTTCATACTGTGTCTGGCCACTTGAGTGCCCTGATTTACCAGGGACAGAATTTGTTGCTTGGATTCTGAGCCCTGCATATCTACCACTACCTTGTTTAGACTGTGAAGGATGGATAAAAAGCATATGGTCATCTGGGTTTGATAGTCTGTAGAACTGAAGGCCACAATGGAAAGGTATACAACTTTTTTCACTATTTACTCATAGTCCCATTGTCCTTATCAGAAGGAAGGACAATAGCATTAGGCAGCAACTTAGGTCTGGCTGAAGAAAGGGACACAGCTCTGGAGTCAGCCACAACATTTTTAAAAAAGGAACAAAAGGTGTTCTGGGATCTTGCAAAACTCATCTGGTTTCTTTGGAGCAGGAGACTGTGAGTTAGGAGCCAAAGACATGGATTCAAAAGCATCCAAAAAGGCCTCTAAGACTGGAGGGACCATAGAAGGGGAATGAGTGTCCACCTCCAAGATGCTGTAGTATCTCTCTTGGATATCAGAGATTTGCCTAGACTCCCACTCAAAATGCACAGTGTTTAAAATGCTTTACCCAAAGGATGCCTCTTCCAAAGGTGAATCGGGTGAAACTGAATCTTCATCATCTGAATGAACCTGACCAGCACAGTGGATTACAGAGCAGTAGGCCAACGAATGGTCAGAGTCTAAGGCCTCTTCCTCTTCAAAGGAAGAAGAATCCACAGTAACCTTCAGGGGGAGGAGGAGGTGGGGGTGTAAATGAAGGTGGCTTAAGGGCCAGAATGGCCTTGAACAAGCCCTGAGAGAAGTCCATCCACTCCTCCTTGCTAGGAGGAGGAGGAGGTGAGGAGACGTGCTTAATTTTATGTTACTTTTTCTTACAGGTTCATAGGCAAGTACTAGGCTAGCAGCCCTTGTGGGAAATTTTAAGCCTAGCCAATTTTCCTTTTTCTATTCAAAATAAGCTACCCCATTTGGTTATAGACTGTCCTTACTTATCCCATGGTCAATAATTACATTTTACTCATAATGAGTACAACTGGGATCACTCCATTGATAATTTGAGTAGACCCATGCATGGGATAAAGCATTCAGGAGCTGCCTCTCTTCATTAGTAATACAGGGAGCAGTCCTGGGGTAAATTTTCTGTTTACCATACATAGATCTAAGTTGTGCTTGAATATGGACAGGTATGTGGATGGGGTGTCTGTTCCATAGCAGCAATATCCTTTTGTGAGATATACCTGTCCCTCCAAACTGTTCTGTTGATGCCGTAGAAGAGGTTTTGATCCCTAGACCATGTACTTCTGAAGCCATTTGCTGACTGCGCAGTAACTTGATCAGTAATGGGTCAGAAGATGCTTAGTATGCCAAACACTGGTCACCTCTTAGCAGTCTGTAGGATATGGAGTACAGTGACAGGGCTTTGAGTCAGTGCATGTAGGACATGCTGTTTAGGTAGTGTCCTCCTTTTAGTAAGGTATCACTGCAGGTGTTCAAGTTATTTCATGTGTCTTGACAGATACATGCCAAAGGGGGCAGTACATTGAATGGTTGGCTTAATGAGGGCTGAGAAAAAAGGGGGACAATGGCATTCCTAGACCTATACATAATCCCTTTGTTTATAAGCTGTGCAATATAGAAGGACGTTCTTACAACAATAGACAGATGATGACCATAAGTTATGTCATTGAGTTACACTACTAGTAGTGGCTTGTGTATCCAGCATATGAATGGGATTCAAAGAGACATGCCAGTTCGGCTCACTGTCAGAAGCAGCTGAAAACTAATTAGGGATGTTACATGCAAGGAACAGCACCATCACACCAACGACAAAGCCATATAATAAAGCAGATAAACATGTAATGCATCGCAGTAGCAGGACAGCAAAGGAGGAATGCTGTCAGAGAATGTGGTGTTGATATGCAATAAATCAAAACAAAGCAACCATTCTGCATCCAAAGCACTACAAGCTGCTTCACAGAATTCTGATACAGCCAGCATCAGATCACGACACACAGCTACAGGTATGGCAGCACAATACAGTTCACAACAGCAATGTATCTATGCAGACCAAAGTGGCCAACCTGCTCATCACATAAATGGGGGAAAAGGGGTAGGCAGGAAATGGAATAACAGTAAGTAGAAGGGAAAACACAAGGGTGATTAACACAGAAAATATTTGTGGAAAGTTGGGTTATCATTATGGGCTAGATTCCACTTTTATTACTGAAAGAAAAGACTAGAAAGTAAAGTCAGTAAGGGATGGCCTAAAACTGAATAGTGGGAGAACAGAAGGGTAAGACAATAAGGGATGGCATAAAATGGAACGGAAAAGAAGGGAAGATAACAAATGAGGACAAACACAGAAGATGTATACAGATGGGTTGATGTGCATGCAGAATATGGCGGGGGATGAACTCTGAATGGGTGCAAACAGACACTAATGAAGTGGTGATTGGGAGAGATGGGCAATGGAAAAAGTATAGGCAATGACACAGAATGAAGGAAAAATACCACAAAGGGGATAGGATGGGCTTTTGGCTGCCAGAATGGCTTACATGGTAACAACTGAGGGCATTAGGCACCTGGATCACTGATGTCATGGGTCACTTGCTTCTCTATTGGCCTGAATACCAGGATCCATCAAGTGAGTGACTCAAGCCATTCCAGAGAGCACTTCATGTTGTCAATACAGGTGAAAAGCTGCACCTGCCTGCTCACCTCAGCACTCTGCAGCCTCCACACCTGATACTATCTCATCATAGTCGACACCCACTGCATACATTCAGAAGTGGAGCAAACATCCCCTCCTAACAGGCCAAAACAGATAACACTGAACATCCCATGTTGACTTGAGCAAAGCGGCCAACATCACTCTACTCCATGAGAAGCAAACACAGAGGTCCAACAGTGGCCCAGTAACAGCAGCTGGTGGATACTGAGGTGACTGCACCTCTTCTGCCTCAAATGGAGCTGCATTTGTCAGACAGTAGAATGATAATGCACACGCATGACATGAAAAAGCACTATTGTTTTACTATGGAAGGGTGTGCAACACACACACACACACACACACACACACACACACACACACACACACACGCACACACACACACACTCTGTTGCCTGGAAAGAAATTTCTGAATTCATGGCACACCTCAGCAAATGTAGAAGAACATAACAGCTGGAGACAAATGGACAAAATAAACAAATAAAGTACACCTGTGGCTATATCTCTTAAACTTCTGCTTTCCACTTGTAAATCAGGTCAGAAGAGTACCACCTCAAGTCATCATAGCTATGTCAGCATTGTTCTTCTCTAACGCTGATGCTCTTGGCATCAAACAGAGCATCCATTTTTTTTTTTAGAGAGGCAAGTGTTCCATAAAGTCCTTGTGCAGGAAGAACAGGAAAATATGCTTACCCTGGCACTGCAAGCAGAACTCTTGTATGTTTTACTGGAAGCAGCGGTCACTCATTAGGTTTACTAGGAGGATAATATGTTAGACCTGTACACAAGCATACATGTTGCCGAATCAAGTACCACTACATTAACTCCTTCATCTGGTGGATGTGCATAGACATCACAAGTCCCATGCTAAACAGTACATGTATGGTTCCTACTGCTAGGTAGATGCAGCACTGTGTGCAGGTTAAGTGAGTCAGTCAGTGGCACAATCTGGCTTCATTAACGTTCCAGCAAAGCTAAGTAGTCTATGCTGGTAAGATACAAAACATTGCTATCTTAAGCAATGCCACTCTAAAAATTAGAAATGGAAATTATTGAAAATAACTGTGAAAATGTTGTGGATATGGAACTTCAAAGAAAGAGAAGGAAGAACTGGTCTGTTATTGTGGCCATCACATTCCTGTTGTACTAGAATGGGGAAGGCAGAGTCAATCTACAGTTATTTATGTAACTGAAACTTATGCAAGGGAGGGCTAGATATGAGTATGAAAGATCTACATCATAATGTTGACTGCAGAAATAGTTGACACTCAAAACACTGACTGGACAACATTGAATATTCAGAACACAAAAAAAAAACAAAAAACAAAAAAAAAACATAAAACTGTTTTTGCAGGGGGCAAGCCCCCCTGCACCCACAATTATATATACCAACTCTGAGATTACACTCCCTAGTCTACTGAAATTTCAAACAGACAGGCTTACTCCCGTTTGATGTTGTCCAGTCGATATTTTGAGAGTCGACTATTTGTACAGTCGACATTCTAAGGTAGACCCAAGTATGACACCTTAGATATCACACACACAGTAGCAGTACAAAAAAACTAAAACTCAGTCATGTGAAAGTTTCTGAGTGCAGAGGCACCCACCCAGACAACCACACAAACTATATGCAAAGCCATCATGCAGCCATATTGCATAGATTTGTATGCTTGTTAGAAAAACAGTGCAGCTACCACAGGATATTACATGGAATACTATGACATATTTAAGGTGAGGGACTGCAATGGCTCTTACATACTTGCAGGGGCAAAGTTCCACATGACAGGGCAAAACTGGCAACTGCAGGCAATACCAAGGTGGTGGGGGAAGTAACTGGACAGCAACATATATACGGTATAGCTCAGTATATATACTCACAAAAATTAAATGTTTTGCCTGTAAGTGTGCAGACATAAATACAGGAAAACCTGGAGAAGTTCACAAGCCATGAACACGATGTGATAAAGCAGACTCTCCACATGCATGGTATGCATCTACTAGCAAAAGGTGGTGCAGACCCATAGGTAAGAGGCAAGATCTTGCAGGTCACAGTGACGGATTTGAATGTTGTGGAAGTTAAAACAGATCTGTAACCTTCATGTTTGTTGCAGGGACATTTTCTCCTATACAAAGCAGGTAACTTGTGACATCAAGACAGACAGCACCACCACCACAAGGGACAAACTAGCAACACTGAAGCAGGTGGGAGAAACAAAAAAATTTTGGTAATGCTCACCAGGCAGGATGACAGGTCCTTCACACTAAGTAGTGGCTTACACGTGGGTGCCGGCCTGGTACTTACTACTCTTGTGTTTGCAGGCAATGTACCTGGTCAATATTGACCATGCTACATATGTATGATACATGAACATATGCAAGAAGTGCAGTGGACTGCACTGTCTGCAACTTGCACCTTTGTCCTGTAGGTAGCTCTGGACTGCAAGTGCAACAAAGTGCCTAATAAGACATGATATAGCCTCATAACAATGTAAGCAATATGTACCATGTGTCCAAGTGCGCGTGATACAGAGGGATGTGACAACCATAAGTCTGTGGACTTACACAGGTGTCATATCTCAAACATTCATATGTGCCACCAGTTGAAGTCCCCCAAAAATGAGGCAACAGAAGGGTGTTATCAGCAAGGCTGCTGTGACTGATGATGATGGTGGCATGCTATAGCATGGTCTGATGACCAAGTGGCATGTCTGCAACACTTGTGGGGGACTCCTATACCCATACCCACAAAGTACACAACCTCACAACAACCTGACATCTACCACCCGTAGGTGATAGCCCCACATGGGCTCCTCATGTGTTTACTCTATGCAGTTTCAGATAAGTTTACTGCATCTGCTATGGACATACTCTCCACAGATGAGAGACTCATGGAAGTTGGATGCAGTCATAACTTCTGCACTGTTGCTGGTATGCACTGCAGCATTTGGAATCAGTCGTCAGTGCTATTCAGTGATCCAGACAAACACACATACTAAGCACAGCACTAAACAGTTAGTACATATGCTCTGTGGTATGTGGAGGACATGTATCAACTGAACAGTGACCCAGACTATCAATAATAGTGCTGCTGCTGCCACTAGAAGTTACCTCAATAAGTCTATCTATGAGATATTTTACAGTTATCCCCCAGTTTGCTTGTGTTGGTTATGGGGTCTTTCCGTGCTGGAGGTTGGTGTAATGGTTAGGGTGTTTACCTCACAGAGAAAAGGTACAGGGTTTAATTCTCACCAAGTGAAACTGGCTAGCCTTAAAATGGTCCATAATGGTAGTTAGTCTAGTAAATATGAACCTATGAACCTGAACCTATATGGGACAGAAAGGTGGACATGATAGAGATACTATGAACCTGAACCTATATGGGACAGAAAAGTGGACATGACTGAGATGCTCCAGGATCAGAGGGTACAGTGCATTTCAGATGCATCACAGGTGTATGTTGACACATGACCTGGCATCTTTTGGCACTTTCTGAGATGTTCCTCAAGCTCTACCCAAAGTACACTTCTTCAATGTGGCACCACAATGCCTCATAATTCAAACTCATCTCTGCTACAAAAAGAATCCACACCAACATGGCTGGCAAGTATAAAGCATGCCTCCAACAGTTACATCATGGCACTACAACCCTATCAATGAAGAATGTGATCCCTGCCACCTAACAATCTCCCACAGTACAAGGCTAAGGCATTCATCTACTTTGACGCTACTTCACACTGTACTAGTCAGCTGTCACTGTGACTACCCTCCCTCCATGTGCAAGTAATGATAATGGTTTCCTGATTAAGGCAAAAAAATCTAATGACTGATACACAGTGTATACAGATCATGCACTGCCCTGCACAGTCTGAATGTTAAAGCAGCCATTATATTAATCTGTACTGTCTATGTCACAGCCCATAGTTGTGGACTAGACACTTGTACTTTCTTAGTATTGCAATGTATCATGCTCACTGCTGTCTTGGCTGTGGCCTAGTTCATCCACTGTCTTCCACTATACTGCTTCCCTGCTACGTTTGCAGCATCAGTTGCAGCCTTTCCTGGCAAGGTGTTGCTAGCCTGAACTGACAGTTTGTGCAAAAGCACTGCTGTGTAGCACAGTACCAATTATAAAACAATTTAATGTGCAATACTGAGCTGTACTGTAGTGCCACATCAGTAATACCCAAGAGGAACCTACTGTTTAAATGTCCAAAGAGATGTTACACAACATTCCTTATTTTGGCATGGGTTGTATTGCATGGCATTTCTGCCATTGGCTGTGGGCTGCAAATGGACGAAACCAACCATGGCTCAAAAGCATATCCAACATTGCCTGCAATACACAACATTATATGTGGCATGCTCACAGCATACATGCTACCTGCATATACACATCTAACAAGCAGGTTATCCTACAGAAATTCCCCTAAAAGGAAAGTGTTGTTGTGCTGCACTTACTGTAGTTGCAGATGTTCGAATGGATCAGTGTTGCAGTACTGAAGCCCATGGCCAGCCAGATTCCCAGAGACCTTTCATCATTCCCATCTGATGGATATCTGGGAGACCAACGTCTGTACATCAGGGTATAAGACAGCACCTGTCAGCACCATCTTCAAATCTTTTTAGGCTATGGCAGTCAGTCTGATGCCTGAGGAAAACACAACCCTTCCAGCTATCTACATTTTTAACACCTTTACTGAATTATTACTTAACATACAGGAAAACATACATTTATAAAAAAGAAAATAAACCGCACTAACATGCTCTCAGTTATAAACATTATACATCACATGTATTCTTCTGTATAACTACCATTTAATCCAACACTACATAAATTACTCAATTCTTGCCTTCCCCTGAACCTCACTTCTCCTCCAAAACATTATTCTGTTAAAACCTCCTTACAAGGACCCTTCTCCACCTTGGGATTTAAATCTGGTCTTGCTTCTCATTACTCAGCCCCCCTTTGAACCTGCAGCAACTTGTGATCTTAAGTATCTTTCACAGAAAACACTATTTTTGATGGCCATCACGTCAGCAAGATGGGTTTCTGATCTTCAAGCTCCATCTTCTGAACCGCCATACATAATTTTCCACAAGGACAGTCTCGTTACGTACCAACCCCTCTTTCTTGCCCAAAGTTGTCTCTCAAACAAATCTTAATCAGGCTTATTAAGTTGCCTGTTTTCTTTCCTAATTTTAGTAACAGAGGGGGAATATATTTTGCATCTGTTGGATGTTCATAGACAGCTATGTTTCTATTCGCATAGAATCAAAGAATTTCGAAGGACAAAGCAGTTGTTTGTTGCATTCGCAGGGTCTAGAATAGACTTTCCAGTTACTAAAGTATCTTATCCAAGTGGCTTTCTAGTTGCATTTCCTTTATTTATTCTCTGAAAGGCATAAAACCTGACAGTGTCATTCGGGCCCATTCAATCAGAGCAGTGCCCACACATTGGCAGTTTTTCAGTCCAATGCTTCCTTGGTTGATATTTGTGCAGCAGCTACTTGGGTAAACCATCATACTTCAATTACTCATTGCAAATTAGATTTGATCTCCAGGGGAAGGGCTTCCTTTGGCACAATGGTTATGAGGAATATTCTCCCATGAGTCCACCCTGGATAAAGGTAGCTAGGGACTCTGTTCCACATGTGAGGAGAGGATGAAACATTGACAATATCAGATGAAGAAGTTATGTATTCACCATAACATTTCATGTGTACTGTCGATTTTTTATCTCTCCTCACAATCCCACCTTCCAACCCCAATCCACAGACACCTGACTGAATGGGAGGACCATGTCTAGGGCTAGATTTTATTCTATTAGAATTAGAAATTGCTTCACTTAAGGCTCTTTGTGTGTTGAATTCTAACCCTTCTTTTCTTACTAAAATAGTTATAGCAAATGAGATCTGAGGTAATGGGGAGGTATCCAAGAGCTTTTTGGTTGCCACGAGCTTGCTAATGGCCAAGTTGGATTTGAGGACTCGGACACACATGTGAGAAGAGAATGAAAATTTGACAATATCAGATCAATTGTTTAACAGCACTCTTTCTAAACTCATGCATATTATCCTGATGCTCCCTTATTTTGCATTTGGCACACTTTACAGTTTTGCCTCTTTTTGTTCTGCAAGCTCTCCCTTATTCTGCAATACTTTAACCTTTGTCAGCCCCTCTATACAATTCCTGTTACTTCTTAACCATGTCTTTTTTAGCTGTCTAAAAATTTGAGACAGACAGTGGATTCAAAGTAGAGGAAGGGGTTTACTGAGGGGATTATAGTAGCTCCAGCCATGGGAGGACAAGGAGCCAGAGGGGAATGGGGAATGAGAGTGGGACTTGGTACTCCAATAATGACCTACTCAGACATCTACAATTGCACTGTGTTCTTTGTAGTCACTGTTGCACGACTGATCGAGGACTCACAAAGCTATTAGATAGGAGGTTGGCTATCTGATGGCCCCTACAACAATAGGTTCTTTAGAAAAGCAGTGTCAAAACCTGCTCTAGCTGTGGATTCAGTCCCTAGATGGGACAGAAGACCAGCTGTTAGCTTCCAAGATGGCCCGAGTAGGAACACTTTTTAGGAAGGCAGTGGTGGCCACACTGTGTATTGTGGAGTACTGTTCTAACAGATGCTGGTAGTTGGTTTCCATGATACATCTTGGATAGCATGAAGGAAGACTCAGCCACACCCCTAGCAACGCTGTTCAATCTCAGTCTCCATACAGGTTTGGTACCAAGTGAATGGAGCAGAGTTATAGCCATTTTCCTGCATAAGGAAGGACCCTCCTCACACCCAGTCAATTACAGACCCATAAGTATAACAAGCCTCATATGCAAAGCCATAGAAAGACATACCATGGAACTAATCAATCAGGACATAGGGAATCTCCAAACACTGGACCCATCTCAGTCTGGCTTTGTCAAGGGCAGGTCATGTTTACCCACCTGGTGGATTTTTTGATAAAGTCACTAAAGCAATGGATGAAAGCAAAACAGTACAAACCACATACCTCAACCTGGCTAAAGGTTTTGACACAATTCCCACTCATGCATAGTAGAAAAACTAAACAAACTGGGAACAAACACTATGTCACCTGCTGGATTGCCAAATAGTTCACAGATAGGATACAGGAAGTCAAAATAGGGAAAGATACCTCCACAAAAAGATAAGTCACTGGTGGAGTTACCCAGGGTTCTGTGCCGGGACCTTTTTTGATTGCTACTTACTTTTCTGAAGTAAAAGCCTCTGACTAAGTTGGCAAATGACTGCAAGCTAAGAGCAGTCACTGGATCACCAAATGACTTGGTCTTCCTGCAGGAAATGTGTCCCAAATAAATGTCTGGTGCCAAAATCATGGTCAAACTAAATGTCATAAAAAGTAATTATTGTATGCCTTGGAAAGTCATTAACTCCAGTGAAATACCACACTGACAATACACCCCTAAGGGTCACCCTAGTTCGGGACTTGGAAATTTGTGGACAGTGACACAACTTTAGAAAACCATGTCCACGGTTGTAAGAAAGCCCTTCTATATTGTACAGCTAACAAACAAAGGGGCTGATACTAGATCTAAGGAAGTTGTTGTCCCCTTTACTCAGTCCTCAATAGACCAAATTATTGAATATAATGCCCCTCTTTGGCATGTATCTGTCCTGAAACATGCAACACCTGGAACACCCCCAGGGATACCTCACTAAAAGGATACAACACTTAAACAATGTGTTCTCTATGGACGGACTCAAAGCCTAGTCACTATACTCTGTATCCTTCAGACTAACAGCTGACGTGTCTGGCATACAAGACATCCTCAGAACCATTACTGATAGATTTACTGCACAACTGCAAGTCAAACGGCTTCAAAAATAATCAATCTAGGGATATAAACCTCTACTGCAACATTAACAGAACAATTTGGAAAGAGAGGCATGTCACAGAGGACATTGCTGCTCTTGAACAGATTCTCCACCCACATAAAAGAAGAAGTTATGTACTCACCATAACGGTCCATGTTTGTTGTCCATAATCTCGCCTACATTCTTGCTGGCTGGGTTCGGAACCGAGCATCGGTTTTGACTTGGTCTATTATTAAAGCTCGAGAACTTCCACTGGCTGGAGGCTATACCTTATCCCATCATGCTTAGGGAAGATAACCCAGATCTTGTTTGCAAAATAGTAACACATTTGAAATCATATACAAAAAAACAATGGTAATAGTCATTTGCCTATGTCTCAAGAGGCAAGAAGGGAAGCAGAGAACACAATTTACAACCAATAAAAAATTCCTCTCGATCCTCCAGGAGCAAAGGCTGGGGGAAGGAGGGTGGGATGCAAGAATGAAGGTGAGATTATGGATAACAAACATGGCAACTTCTTAATATTATGTTGTCCTATCTCACCTTCATTCTTGCTGGTTGGGACAGTGTCCCTAGTACCTTCTTTCTTGGGTGGCTCAAGTGAATAAACTCTTCAGAACAGTGGAACCAAAGGAAGCCTGTTCCGGGAGGCCACATCTACTCTGTGATGAGTGACAAAGGTATGAGGTTTGACCCATGTGGCTGCAGCACAGATTGAGTCCATAGGTAATTTGACCTGAAAAATGGTTGAAGTTGACATAGTTCTTGTCGAGTGGCCTCTAATCTTTCCTGGCAGTTGTTTATGTTGAGAATTATATGTATAGGTAATAGTGTCAGTAAGCCATTTTGATAAGGTAACTTTTGATATTGGTGCACCTTTTTCTGTTATCTGAGAAGGAAACGAATTACTGGTCAGATTTTCTAAATTCCTTTGTTCTATGCAGGTAGAAGCATAACTGCCTGTGGACATCCAACTGGTGTAGCGAATACTCTGCCCTGTTGCCATAGTTTGGAAAGAAAATGGCAGGTTAATGGATTGATTCAAGTTGGTCTCAGAACAAACTTTGGGAAGGAATGAAGGATTCGTTCTAAGAGAGACTCTGTCTTTGTGAAAAACAAAATATGGAGGGCGTATGGACAAAGCTTGAAGTTCTGAAACCCTCCTGGCTGAAGTAATGGCTACCAGAAAGGCTGTTTTCCAGGTTCTAAATTTTAGCTGACAATAGAAAGATGGCTCGTATGGTGGGAGAATCAGAGTAGACAGTACCAAACTGAGGTCCCAAGGAGGTGGTTCCCTTATTGGAGGCCTTAGTAAAAATGTACCTCTCAGGAAAGCTGTGCACAATCTGTGAGACATTATTTTTGATCCATTATCTCCTATGTGGTAGTTAGATATGGCGGCTAATTGTACTCATATGTTAGCTGCTGCTGCTGCGCCTTCATTAAAAATTTCTGCTAAGAAATCTAAAATTGTACTTATGGGGGCTGTGAAGGGGATCTATGTGATTCTTAGAAGCCCAACAAGAAAACCTTTTCCATTTGCTAGCATAAAGCTTTCTAGCTGTTGTCTTAGGAGATGAAATTAGAATGTGTCTCACTGCAGGGGATATGTCTGGAAGCCTGGCTAAGACGGGAAGTGGAGCAGCCAAGCTGTCAGTTTGAGGGTTTGGATAGAGCGATGGAGTGTTCTTGACTGATGAGTCAGAAGATCAGGTACTGGGTCCAGAATCCACAGCTCTTCTCAGAGATGGGGTCATAGGAAAGCAAGCTAGATTTGACGAGGCCAGCACAGAGAGATGAGTATTAACCTGCAACTCAATGATTTGGCTTTCTGTAAAACTTTGGGGATTAGAGGAAATGGGGGGAAAGGCAGAAAGGAGTCTCAGGGCCAATCGTGAATGAGTGGTTAGCAGCAAGGCTGACCCCACTGTGAAAAATCTGGTTTGCAATTTCCTGTTTTAGGGACCACTAGTGAGGCATTAGAATTGCTCTGCTTAATTTGTCCACTACCACGTTGTATTTTCCTGGAATATATGCTGCAATCAGAAAACGTTGAGAAGAGACTGCCCACTGCCATACACTTTGAGCCTCTCGACACAGGGAATAGGATCTGGTTCCACCTTGTTTGTTGATATACCACACTACCGACATATTGTCTGTCTGTATTGCAATCGTACCTGGTGGGAGAGAGCTCTGGAATACCTGCAAAGCCAGAAGCACTGCTCTCATCTGTAGGAAATTGATGTGCAAGTGGTACTCGTGTTCCTGCCAAGTTCCTTGAACGGTCTTCCCCAGATAATGCCCCCCCCCCCACTCTATGTGGGAAGCATCCGTGGTCACTGTGGTTACTGGCTGTGGGACAGTGAACAGCCTCTAGAGTTACCTGTGTGGATTGAAGCCACCAACGTATGTCTTTCTTGCAGGAGTCTGTAATGAAGATCTTGTGGGACATGGAGTAAATGGGTAACTCCTGTATGGACCACTGAGTGAAGAGTAACAACTGTAGGACTGTCATATGTAGATGTGTCAGGGATACTAATGTTACAGCAGCTGCCATAGTGCCTAAGACCTTTAGAACAAACTTTGCCTGTACTTTCTTTTTCGAGAGCAAGATGGACACTTGACGGTGCAGTGTCTGTACTCTGTTGTGAGGCAATTTTGCTACTATGTCTTTTGTGTTTAAGTCTGCACCTATGAATGTAATATGCTGTGATGACAACAAGGCAAATTTTTTGAAATTTATGGTAATGTCCAGTTCCGAACAAAGATGAACGGCGGTGCTGGCAAACCTCACATGTTGGAGTCTTCTCCCCCCACTGTGCCACAACTGTCATAAGCCACAACCACCAGACTTCTCCACTTCCAATAATTTTGCTACTATGTCTTTTGTGTTTAAGTCTGCACCTATGAATGTAATATGCTGTGATGACAACAAGGCAAATTTTTTGAAATTTATGGTAATGTCCAGTTCCGAACAAAGATGAACGGCGGTGTCTCTTGCCTTGGTTAGTAGATGCTCGGTGGTGGCAGTCAGGAGCCAGTCATCCAAGTATGGATACACCCAGAATCCTAGATGCCTCAGGTGAGCCATGAGTACTGCCATGCATTTGGTAAACACTCTGGGGGATGTAGTGAGATCAAAGGGCAGAGCTCGGAATTAGTAATGACTGGCTCCCCAGCCAGAAGTGTAGATGTCTCCTGGATCGCCTGCCCATTTTTATATGGTAGTATGCATCCTGAAGATTGACTGAGCACATCCAATTGTCTTGTCCCAGAAATGGGAGTCTAGACTGCAGAGTCACCATCTGGAGCTTTAATTTTTTTAAGGACTTGTTCAGCCTGCTGAGATCCAAGATGGGTCTCCAGTCCCCAGTTTTTTTTTATAACTAAAAAAAACCCTGAATAAGTTCCGGATACGGTATGGTCTGCTGGGACTTCTTAGAAGACTCTTTTTCTTAGCAACCTTTGTATCTCTAGGGTTGCTTGATCCCTTTGACAGGGTGAAATGTCTGGGGCTGATCTTGTTTTTCGGGGTGGAGTGGAGAAAGGTATGTTGTATCCCCTGGATATTATTGACTGTACCCATTTGTCTTAAGTAATGTTTAGCAAGGCTTTTGGGTACAGTGATAGTCTGCCCCCGACTGCCTCCAGAGGTGGACAGATAGGCCTCCTTTCAGGAGAGCTGGTTGCCCTGATTTTGTGAACCCCCTCGGCCAGGAGGTCATCTTCCATCGTTATTTCCCCCTCTGCTTCTAGGAGAAGATTCACCATGTGCATCTGATGAAGCTCTTTGGGCTTTATGGAACCAGATTTTCCCACCCTTCTGGCCATTAGGATAAGGTCTAGTAGGGAGGGAGGGAAAAACGTACTCACACAGCAGAGAGAGTTTTGCCTTCTTGTTTGCACCTGGTCAGAGTTTCTAACTTTTGGCCCCAACAAGGATGAGCTGTCAAAAGGGGTATTAGTGAAGGAAGACTTGAAGGGCTCAGCAAACTCACAAAGGCACATCCAGGAATGCCTCCTCAGAGCGATTCCTGTACCAGCTGCCCTACCTGCACCATCAGCTGCATAAGAAATGAGCTGCACAGAGGAGTTGATTACTGAATTTAAGGTAGCAAGCTGAGCGGTCACATTGTCTGGAACCCCTCCAGCTGTGGAACCTTGGAGGGTATCACCTAGCTCCTTTAGAAGATCCCTCTGATGTCTGGTAAAATGAGTCAAACAGTTCAGCGATCTGAGTGTAAAAGCAGCTGACGGGAACGTACGCTTCCTATACCTGTCCATCGTTCAAGATTCCTTATTCGGTGGATGGACAGATGAAGTCACGCAGGGAAGAGAAAGGGGGCTAGAGGAGAGGTCTCTAACTAATGACAATCTCCTCTAGCCAGAGGAGACATCTCTAACAAACGACAAAACCTCTTGGGAAGGGATGGAATTAGAAGAAAAAGGTGCCCTCTAATTTAAACGGGCTACAGAAGGAAGAAAGATGAACCCTCTAACTTAAACGGGTTTGTTAAGAGTAAAATAAAGTTTTAAGGAATGGGATAGGGAGTTGCAGGCCTAACAAAAGCGACAGCCAGCCACAATAAAACACAAGAAGCAAAAAACTTAGAAATTCACCACAAGCTTATACCTAAAAACACTGTCAACTAACAAAGACAATATTTATACCAATTACTTAGAAAAAAACAATACTATTCAAAAAGTATTTCACTTAGCCTGAGCCTAGTGAGAAGCACCCGATCTAGTTTAGCGGCAAATGACATCTGGGTTATTTTCCCTAAGCATGATGGAATATGGTATAGACTTGAGCCAGTGGAAGCTCTCGAGCTTTAGTAATAGGCTGAGTTAGAACCGATGCTTGGTTCCAAACCCAACCAGCAAGAATGAAGGCAAGATAGGACAAAATAACATCAAAGTTCATCCCTGTCCATATTCAAGCACAAGTTGGATCTATGGATAGTAAACAGAAAATTTACCCAAGTACTGCCCCTGTACTATTAATGGACAGATGCAGCTCCTAAATACTTTATCCCATGCATGGGACCCCTCAAATTATCTATGGTATGATCGCAGTTATTCTCATTAGGTGTAATATATAATCACTGATTATGGGATGGGTAAGGACAAATCTAACCAAATGGGATAGTTTAATTAGAGCACAAAAACAGAAACTGGCTAAGCTTAAAATGGTCCACAAGTGCAACTAGTCTACTACTTATAAACTTATGATGAGTACAGCAGAGGGTAATACAATTAGCCATCCATTTTGAAACTGTATGTTTGGAGACAGGCCTGCCTTCTTTTTCTTCTGCAAAGGCCATTAAAAGTAGCGCTGCTCTATTTTCACTGTATCCTTTTAAAGTAGTGCAGAGAATGCAAGGTTTGTTCAGCTTTATTTTGTGGATTAGGACACACATTGGCAGGTGTATAACTTGGTTTAAAGACAGATCCAACACTATTTTGAAAGAAGGGTTAGTTCTCAGAGAAACTCTATCCCTGGGGAATGTAATGAAGGGTTCGCTTTTAGTTTTGACACCCACATGGCTGAGGTGATTGCTATTAGCAGGGTCATCTTCCAAGTGAGCAACTTTAAATGGGCAAATACAGCTGTCTCAAATGTGGCAGGGTCATTTTTTTTCTAAAACATAGTTCAGATCCCAACAAAGAACAGGGTTTCTCCTGGGTGGTCTCAGGTGTGCTGCCCTTTAGAAACTGTTTCAAATTGGAGTAAGCATTCAAAGGTGGAGAGCAAGGTATGCAAGCAGAGATGGCAGATGCATGTACCTTAACACCTGAATAGGAAAGGCTCTGGTTAAATAATTCTGAAAGGTATGCCAGCACTAGATTCATGCCAGCATTAGGTAGTCATACCTTTGGCCTGGCACCAAAAAGAAAACCTCTTCCACTTTGATAAGTATGACTTTCTGGTAGTTTGTTTTCTTGTCTCTCTCTCAATAGATAACACTTCAGTAGAGTAATTTGCATTGCTTGGTGTTAAAAATCCAATCCTCCAGGCATACCTCTCAACCTTTTAGTGCAAGAAATCTGGACAATGGCTAACAAAATGGAGGGACAAAGGCCCATAAATAGTGACAGATTTAAATATTGTTCTTATAAACTTAGAAAGTTGCTAGGGTAACAGGGTTTGTGTTAACATAAGTCTTCTGAAGGATTTGAAGTCTGCAACTTAAATATATGTCATTATTTAATGACTTCAATCCTAAGATCATCCCAGAGATTTACAGAAAACCACAAATTTTACAAGAAACAGACCATAAATATGAGGCAAAAATCTGGACAGTTTGTGAAAATCTGGAAAGCTGAGAGGTACGCCTCCAGATGTGAGTGACTGACAGACCCCTTAAGTTGGGTTAGTAGATATATCACTAGGGGAAGAGTACAGTATCTTCCCTTGGTGAGGGTCAACGTAAAGGAGAATCATTTTTTTGTTTGACCTAACTTTCAGCAGTACCCTGGGGAATAAGGGTAATGGAGGGAAGGTATACAGGAAGTGGTCTGTCCATTTGAAGGAGAAGTGTCTACTTCATGTCTGTTCTGAAGAGAGGCAATACCTTGGGGTATCCCCATTGTTAGGTAAGGTTCATGAAAATTTCTCCAGCATTCAATTGTTAGGATCCAGAAGGTATTTTCTTAAATAATCTGCTATGGTGTTGTTCTGGCTCAGGATATAGGATGCTGTTAGTGTCAGTTGTAGTTCTTATGCCAAAAGCCATACCTTTATCACTTGACTGCACAGGAGGTAAGAATGTTTGACTATGTACTACATAACTGTGGTGTTCTCTGTCCAAATCTGCAGTGTTCCTGGGGTCAGACTGCTTTGGAAGGCTATTATGGCTGGAAACACTTTCACCATAACATTTTGGTTTATGTGCGGTTTCCTATGTTCTGCAGTACAGATTCTCTGCACCTTCAACTATCCTGTGTGTGCTTTCCAGGCAATGCCTGAGTTTCTGAGGTGATGGTTTTGTCCGTCACTGGTAGACAGAAGTTTGCCCCTTGCTTCTGTAGAATGGTGTCTTTCCACCAAACTAGTTCCTTTTCAGGCATGAGAGAAGACGCACTAGAGTTTCGAAGGGCTGTGAATACTGTTCCCAAGAGTTTTTAGAAACCATTGGAGTTTTCTCATGTGCAGCTTTCCAAAAGAATGTACAACTGTGTAACATCTTACCATAACAGCAGATGTCCACTTCTCACTGCTGTAGTATTCTTTACAAATGGGATATTCTTCTGTGGACAGCCAAACTTCTGGCTAGCATACCAAATCCTTTCCTCTTTCCAGGTGACATAAGTCAGACGTATGTTCTACATCTAATGTGTAAGGTACATAAGTGACATACGAGCTCCTAATCCACAGAACTGAATTGTACCAGAAGAACCACTGCACCCCAACAGAAAAAGCAAAGTCGTGTACATACAAGAAGATAAGAAGGAAGAAAGAAAGAAAGAAAGAAAGAAAGAAAGAAAGAAAGATGAACTCTTGGCCAGAAGAAGTGCAAAAGATATAACAGTAACAAGTATTGGTATAATGGTTAAGGTCTTTACCTCACAAACACAAGGTACAAGGTTTGAGCTCACCTTTGAAAGAAAAGATGTTTAGGCTTAAGATGCTTCACAAGGGCAGCTAGCCTAGTAATTACTATGAACCAATGTACAGGAAGAAGTAGGCAGGGGCACAATACTGCAACAGTGAAGCAGGACATCTAGTGTTATAGTAAGATCTTACACACCGCATTATGCACCCCTTCTTATCACTGTTTCAGTATTCTTGACAAATGGGAGAGTATAAAATGTAATGGGAGGAACCATGGAAGAATTCTCCAAAAAACAATGAAGGACGGCCCTGACAAAACCTACTCTGATCCTAGAAATCACAACTAACGTGTAATGTTTAAGTAAATGCATGTACAGAACACCAAGTAGCAGCTTTTAAAACTGATCTAGTATCCAGACTCCTGAAATAACATCAGAAAAGGCAAATGCCCTGGTAGAATGAGCACAAATGGAAGAAGAAATCTGCTTGCAATGAAAAAAATAGCAAAAAATGGCCTTGTATATCTAGGAGGACATGGTATGCTTAGAGACAGCCAAACCCAGTTTCTTGGAATGAATAAAAACTGCTCAGATTTCCTGATACCTTTTGTCTTGTCTAACACCTCAGCTGTCTATGCAAATCCAAAGTGTGAAGAACTCTCTCATAAGCGCACTCTGTGGAGAGGGGAAAAAAGAAGGAAGACAAATTGTCAGATTCAAACACAAGTCATAACATCCTTGACCATAAAAAAGGGGTTAGTATTAAGAAAGGGGTGTATATTAGAACAATGAAGTTTTAAAACTTCGAATGTTCTAATATCGACCGCTATTCAGTGAACGCTGACAATATCGAACATGCAGAACAGCGCATTTTTTCCCAGGGAAAAAATTTGCTGTTCCGACACACATACACACAACACAAGCACACCAAACAAACAGCAATCCACACAGATACACTTAAAATCCTACATCTAACCCTGCACTAAACTATACATACACTACTATCTCTCCACTTACCTTAGCCCAAACCCAAACCCTAAGATCCGTCACTATCGCACACTCATCTCACCCACACCCTAAGCCTAACTCACATACCCCACCCTAACCCTCACATCCACACAATCATACACTTACCTGACCCGTGCCCTAACCCTAACTCACCTAACCCGTGCCCTAACCCTCACATCCTCACAATCACACACTTACCTGATCCCGACCTGTAACTTTCCACCACAGTGCTGAAAATAGAGAAGCCACAGAAACAGCCAACTGAATTCCTTCCCAAGGAAGAAATTCGGTGTTCTGCAGCTTCGCTATTTTCGACGTTCGCTGAATAGGGGTCAATATTAGAACATTCGAAGTTTTAAAACTTTGATGTTCTAATATAGACCCTGAAGAAAGACCCTGTCCTTGTAAAATATCAAAAAAGGAGGACCTGTCATGAACGCTTTAAGTTCAGAGACCCTCTTGGCCAAAGCAAGAGCAACAAATAGAAGTCTTCCAAGTATGGTGTTGCAAAGAAGAAGAAACTGCAGGTGTAAAGGGAAACTTGAGTCAGTTGCTCAAAAACAAAATTAAGGTCTGAAGAGGGAGGAATAGGCTTTCTTGGGGTCCTAATATGAAGAATGCCTTTCAAAAACTATTTAGCTTCAAACTAGAAGCAAGGGGTGGACTCAAAGGCAGACAGGCAGAAATGTCTGTCAAATGAGCTTTAACAGACGAATATGCCAGACCAGAAGCCAGATAACTCACATGAATAAGAAAGATATGGACTGCCATTTGCTTGACAAGAGAAAAGCTTGGAGAAGTAATAGAAGAAAAAACATGTCTGTAGAGATGACATCCTAAGGAAGGGACATCTAGCAAGGTGTTTAGAAATGACAGATCCAGAATGGGCCTCCAAGACCCTCCTTCCTGGAAAACAGAAACATCCTGGAATAAAAGCTTGTGCCCTTTGAAAAGGAGGGGCAGGCTGGATGGTACTGTGTACCAAAAGATCACGAAGGACTAAAGGAAAGTGAGGGGAGCTGACAAGGTGTAGGCTGAGGAAAGCCCAAGGAAGGGACTTCCAAACCATATAATAACCTGTTTTGGATAATGGAAGGCACCCAAGAATCTATGGCTATCCACTGCCAGACAGGAAATGACAGAATCAACCTAGGGAAAGGTGAATTTGCCTGAGAGGTAGAAGTGGTTAAATGTCAAATGGAAGCAGATTTGTCAGGGAAGGAAGGCTTTTGACACTTGGAACCCCAAGAATTTTTTTAGGAAAACCTCTCTTGGAGGATAGCTTGCCTCTGGGAGACTGTCTTTGGACAAAATACAATTTCGATGGGTAATGTTTTTGGAATCAAGGAAGAGGAGAAATGGAGATCTGTTTCAAGTCCTGCATGACTTTTACCTTACCTGGAAGGTCTTAAAAAGCACAATAGCAGCAGAACCAAAAAAGATTTGGATGCCTAAAATAGAATCCAGTATGTCATCCTCACTGTCATCAGGGAGAGCCTGCAAACAAAACCAACAGTATTATCTTATCACAGACCCAGGTACAGCTGTCCTAGAGGATGTATCTACAGCATCATAAACTGCACTTAAAAGAATGACACGCCACCTCAGAAGCAGAACTTAAAATGGAAAGACTGCCTCAGAACTGGGCCTACCAGTCAGAATGCTCTCAACTTAGAACACACCCAGGACATACCTAGGCATACAGACCTGGTGTTTAATGGCTCTGAAAGAAAAGACAGCAGAAGTACACACTTTTTTTCCCACACCAGTCCAAAGTATGACTGTCCTTATCAGAAGATAAAAACTTAGAGGAGGGGAAGCAATTTAACGGGTTAATCAATGGCCAGAGAATTCACAGCAGAGTCAGAGAAACAATTTTTTTATCTCAAAAATTATTTGAGCCTCAGGGATTTTATGGAACCGGTCAGGTTTCTTAGGAGTAGGGGGATGGGAGTCAGGGGCTTGACACACCAAAGAAAAAGTGTCCTAATGAGCATCCAACATTGGAGGGACTGCAGAAGGTCTGAGACAATCAATTCATAAGTGGTCACAGTACCTCTTCTGGATGTCAGAAACCTGGGAACAATCCCTTTTAAAATGCTCCATCACATATACAACAGTGTCTCCAAAAGATAATTCCTCAGTGGGAGAGTCAGGAGAAAGGGAACTTCTTCCTTGGACTCCAAGGCATGAGGGGAGTGAATCTGAGAACAATAAGCCAATGACTTCTCACCAGAGATCAAATCCAACTCCTCATCTGAGGAATCAGATTCCCTATTATGTTTAGAATGAATCGAGGACCAGGTAACAGAGACATGATCAGATAATCCTTGAGGCAGCTTTAAAGTTACAAGAGCATTAAAAAAGACCCTGAGTAAAATCCTACCATTCTTTATGTGGATCTTTAACCACAGGGACTGCATGTCTGGCCTTCTGCTTATTTTTTAAGAGAACATCACCCCTAAAAAACCTGAGGGGGTCAGATCCCTGCCTAGATTCAAAGAGAATACCAGGAACCTCCTTCCTAACAAGAATTTGGGGAATTCCCCCTGCCCCCATGGTATCCAGAGTTAAAAGTTTTAAACACTGGTTTTCTAAGTAGAAAAGGGATGACAAATGGCTACGAAGAGTCTTTGGTATAAACAACTGACAAATCTTACACTGAGCATAGCACCCAAACAAAAAAGGCACTTGTGTCTATCCTTATGAGGAATTTGCCTCCAACATTCACATTTTCCCTTCCTAGATGACATGGAAAAGGTAATGGAAGAAGAAAAAAATAGGAAGGAAGAGACCAAAATGGGGAATTATCTGTAGAAGGCTCATAGCTGAAACATGACAAACTTCTTGCAGACTAGATGCAAGGATAGCATATGGATTGGAGGCAAAGACGTTCTGAGCATTATGTGCTCATACATCATTTATGTGCCTTATGCCTTGGATGTAAGACATATGCCTAATGCATGACATATGGAAGGAGTAAAGGCTTTGGTATGCTGGTAGGATGTTTCTACAGCAGGATATCCCATTACTAAACAATATTGCAACAATGGTAAAGAAGGACATCCATTAAGACGCAGGATGCCATGTATCTCATGGCCCTTATGTATTCCCTTGTAGTGAATGTCTGCCTTTGTAGAAGAAAGGCGGTCATCTGAAGCTGAGGCAGAGAAGGCTTGTGAAGGGAGGTGTTCAGCATAGAACAGCTACTCCTCATCTTAGGATTTTGAGGAGTCCAAGTCCTTCTGGAGAGATGCAGCTCTTCTATTTTTTACTAGGAGAAGCTCCTGGAACAGGCACCAGTGGATTGCTGGCCCCCCTGAACCTCATGAACTCCTGGGCCTGCTTAAACAGGTCCTGTGCACCAACCTGGAATGGAGAGGCTGAAGACTGAGACAGCATGGGCTAGGGCAAGCTAACTGGTCTCTTGGGTTTGGGTGTCCGGAGTTTTGAAAACAAAGACTCAGGACAAGAGCAGGCAGTGGTGTCCTTTATTATGGCTTCCTAGAATTTCCTCATGAACGACTACCAAGGGAATACCGCCCTTTTTCTTGGATACTAATACTCAGATGTCAGAAGCCAAGGCCGGGGAAGCAGCTATGGACTTGACCGACTATCGTGTGGTACTCATGGGACAATGGCGTGGCTTTCCTCCATGGTGCCCTCGTGACAGGTTCAGTCATAGGGCTCAGGCCTTGCAGTCATCAGATCAGGAAGCTGCAAAGGTGCCTCACCTAAGTTGATAGTAGGCCTGACTGTGGATGCGGAAGGTCTTCAGTTGTCTACAACGTCGCTCTCCTTCAGTTTCTTACCCTTATATTTCTTGAGTAGGGAACCAGCAGACCCCAAGGTGTGCAGCATTGGGTTAGAAGAATTCATGTGGGCTGCAAGGACTTCAGCCCTACATTTTAAAGTTTTGTAGTGAAACCTAGCACATTCCTGACAACCAGAAATGTTGTGATGAGGCCCCAAGCAAAACAAACAATATGAATGGAAATCTTTATGAAGGATTTGTTTACTACACTTCAACAGTTAATGACCTAGTTAAACATTAATTAGATAAAAAATTCCCCAACAGAATACTTATCTGAAAGCAGGTAGCAGGTAAATCTAAAGAAACAAGCAGATGGATGGACTGTGAGCATTTGATAAATGAAGTAGCACATTCGACTGCATGGCTAGAAAAAAACTGAAGATGGTACAAACAGTTAACAGTCTTATACCCTGATGTCCGGACATCAGTCCTTGGATGTTCGTCAGCTGGAGATGATGCAAAGACTCTGGAAATCGAGCTGGTTGCAGGTTTGAGCATGACAGGAAGACAGAAGAATCAGTACTGCAACAATAACTATTAAGAAAATCTGCTGGTAGAGGTGAAAGGTTTGCCATATGTGTTAACCTCATGCTCAACTGCACTTTAACACAGACACATTGTAGATAATGTCCTGGGTATTACAAACTACCTGGAAGTTAAGCGGAGCCTTAATAGCAACATAAGTGCCATTTATGGCACCTGGAACTTCAGAAAAGTGTGCCACCTCACATGCACAACTGAGAAAATATTTGTGAGTCAACCAACACGGTCCAGGCAGGATAAAACTTCTGTTGAACACCAAGAATGTACAAAAGACTGTTTTATTGAAGAAGGCTAGCGCTTTCACAGGTTACCGCTTCTATCAGACCAAATACAAAAGTATGTTAAAACACAGAGATATTTATAACATAGCAGAACCAATCAACTAAAACTAATTAAAAAAAGACCAATCAAACAAAGTGATGTAACCCATATCACTGCCTACTCAGTAGCACTGGCTTAAGGGAGACACCACTTTCAAGTCCCGGGTATTCATATGCATGCAAAGAAACCATCCATTTTAACTAACACATCTCAACAACATTATTAAAATCACCTTTTCTAATATGGAAATGCAAAAGTTGTAAAACTCTGAATTTAAAAGAATTGTGTCCTGGAAACAATAAGGCATGATTAGCTAAAGCATTTGATGTCACATGGTTACGTATGTTGCCTAGATGCTCAAATACCCTCTCTCTAAGTTGTTGTGCGGTTTTGCCCACATAGAAACTATCACAGGAGAAGCAGGTAGCCAAATATACCAAATTGCTGCTCCTGCATGTGACCACAAATCTGGGTGTAAAAATGCACCCTGTAATAGGATGTGTGAAACAAAGTTCAGTGGATATGGAAGAGCATGCCTTGCAACTGTGGCAAGGAAGCGTACCAACTTTCCCTGTAGGTGTATGGGGTGGAGGCCTTGGTCCATAGCATAAAAGTCTTTCGATAGACATATTATTCCTATATGTGAAGGAGAGGTATTCACTCACTATTTGTCTCACCTTATGATCTGCTGAAAGGGCAGGCCATTTCTTTCTTAAAATATTTGCAATGTACAAGCCTGCAATACACCAAATGAATAAGGCACTGGCAAGTCCTTGGAGCTAGGATGGTCAACATGTCACAAAATTTGGGTCCAAAGGGATCGACAATACTTCACATCTCCCTTGATTCCACTCATGACAGACACAGTTTGACTAAGTCCCATCAGGTATCTTTGTCAACTCTGAGTCAATAAGGTTTTTTTTCCTTTGTAAGGTGACAGGTGAGCCACTGTCAGCATCATGCCTCCTAAGTGTACCTCATTACAAGGAATGCACCTCATTTAGGGTCTTAAAAAGTTCATGTTCCTTGAAGTTCCACATTGAATAGGTCTGTCACATAACTGATATCCATGGTAAACAGAAATCAATCATATTAATTCATTAAAGGATCTTTTTATGAGTAAAATCAGTATGTTTTAACCATCCTATTACCCTCCCAGATGAAGCTGTTAGTAAGACATTACTATGTGTTCCACATTATGAGGGCTAGTATTCCCCACTTTGGAGGTGGAAGGTTGAGAGCTATGATCTGAATTGTTGAAACTGGCAAAATTAGCTGCTATACCCACCAATGCTGACACTAGCTCCAACATTTGCTTTTTCAGAAGATGTTGCTACTATGTCTACCATGGCACTTGTCCTGTACTCCATAAATCACTGAGAACAATTTGAGTGAGCATGGATGTGTACTGTCACTGTTTTCGACATTTCTCAATTCAACCACCATTTTGGCCTCTTACATTTGCATATTCTATGCTGTCCAGTTGTTTTTCTTCTTTTACATGTTATTACAGATTTATTTACATGTATTGCATACCATGTAATTTTGGAACATTGTGCTATCTTGCAAATGGTGTCTTTGGATTGCCCACAGCCTGAGCATGGCCTCTATCAGAGTTAAATTGCAAATGCACACTATGCAGATCAATATGTGTGTGTGTGTGTATGTGTGTGTATTATATAAATATATATATATATATATATATATATATATATATATATATATATATATACACACACACACACACACACACACACACACACACACCTGGGTCTATTTTGTCGAAAACACAGTCTACTGACAAACAGAAGGTCGAGCCCACTTCTGCGAAAGTGCACTTTTGCAAAAGCCGATTCACCGAAATGGCAAAATAAAAATAAAAAGATTGCAAACACAGTTTTGCAGGGGGGGGCAAGCCCCACTGCACCCCCGCTACTTAAATATACTAACTCCAAGATCCCACTACAGTGGGGAAAAGGATACTTCCTTATGCCCACTGTAGTGTGATCTCAGAGTTAGTACATTTAAATAGCATGTGTGTGTGGGGGGGCCACAGCC
>NC_056728.1:843082490-843097490 GCF_019279795.1 Protopterus annectens | reverse complement strand
TTCGATTCTCGGCTGGTGCACCTTCTGTGTGGAGTCTGCATGTCCTCCCCGCGGTCGAGTGGTGTTCGAAAGACATGCGTAAAAGGGTATGCCTTTGCTGAAGGGTTGGGCTTCAGACTGGCACCTCGGCACCATAAAATCGACTGCCAATCATTAGCAGACCGGAGTTCTGCTGTGGCGACCCCTAACTGGGAAAAGCCGAAAGAAAAACAACAACATGGTATAAAAATGACAGCATTTTTTTCATTAAAATTTAAGATCAGCTGCATCTGCTTTATAAGTGAACTGCAAAAACGTTTTATGAATCTGTATCAGTAGTGCTTATCTGAAAATGCCATAAGACTATGTCAAATCATTTTAGAGAGAGAGTTTTATACACAGGCAGCAAAAATAAGAAGTTATGTACCTACCATAACGTTCCATGTTAGTTGTCTTCTTCTCGCCTTCTTTCTTGCTGGATGGGTTCGGAGCCGATCCTCGGCTCCGACTCGGCCAATACTAAAGCTCGAGAGCTAATTCCACCGGCTCGAGGCTCCCCTATATCCCACAATGCTAGGCGGTAACTACTCAGATCTCGTTTGATAGCTATACCAAGCAATCCTATTCTCCAAAGAATGGAGTATGGTAACCCACCTCAAACAGTCTGCGTAAGAAAAGGCAGACATCAGTAAAGATAGAAGAGGTGGGAGAAAAGTGGGAGTAACAAATTTCAGAAGAAGAAACACAAAAGAATTCCGGACGGTCTGTCCAGGCTTGGGGGAAGGAGGGAGGGACGCAAGAAAGAAGGCGAGAAGAAGACAACTAACATGGAACGTTATGGTAGGTACATAACTTCTTAATGTTAAGTTGTCAATCTCGCCTTCATTCTTGCTGGATGGGACCGTCCTAGCACCTTATCCCGGGTGGCCTATCGGAACAGACTCTTGAGAACAGTGGAACCAAAATTGGCACGGCTTCTGGAAACCATGTCCAATTTGTAATGTGAAATGAATGTATGAGGAGAAGCCCAGGTGGCTGCTGCACAAATTGAATCTATTGGCAACCTGTCCTGAAAGGCTATGGATGTAGCTAATGCCCTAGTTGAATGAGCTCTAGGTCTTGAGGGTAATTTTTGATGTCTGATCTCATAGATGAAAGTAATTGTAGATGTGAGCCATCTAGAAAGAGATACTTTAGTGACTGGAAGGCCCAATCTACCTTCTGCATATGACAGAAACAATTGATCAGATTTCCTGAGTTGTTTAGTCCTGTCTTAAAGTAACATCTCAGTTGGCGATGAACATCCAAAAAATGCAGCTTTTGCTCTGACCTATTTGAATAGTTAGGGAAAAAAAACGGGGAGATCAATAATTTGGTTTAGGTTAATTTGAGAAGAAATTTTAGGTAAAAAGGATGGATTAGTCCGGAGGGATACCCTGTCTTTGTGAAAAACTAAGTAAGGAGGACGACTGCATAGAGCATGGAGTTCTGATACTCTTTTCGCTGAAGTTATAGCTACCAGAAAAAGTGTCTTCCAAGAAAGCAATTTCAGAGAACATGAAGCCGCTGGTTCAAGGGAAGAATTAAAGATGCCAGAACCAAGTTCAAATCCCATTGAGGCGGAGGGTCTTTGATTGGAGGTTTGAGAAGAAATACGCCTCTTAAGAAGGCTTTACAGAGTTTGTGAGCCATGATGCTGGATTCTGAGACACCAACATGAAAATTTGATATGGCAGCCAATTGAACTCTAATGGTTGATGCAGAAGATCCTAAATGAAAGAGTTCTGCTAGAAAGTCTAAAATAGACTGGATAGGTGCAGTAAAAGGATCTATGTTTTTCGATGATGCCCAAAGGGAAAAACGTTTCCATTTGCTAGTATAAATCTTCCGGGTAGAGGATTTATGAGAGGCTATCAAGATATCTCGGACCGAGCGAGATATTGAGGGAAGCCTGGCTAAGGTAGGAATTGGAGAAACCACGCTGTGAGGTTTAGAGAAGACAGAGATTGGTGCAGCTGACCCGACTGATGGGTAATCAGATCTGGTACTGGGTCCAGATGCCAAGACTGCTCCAAAAGGTAACGATGAAGAAAGGGGAACCATATCTGTCGAGACCAGTAAGGGGCAATGAGGATCATTGTCACTCTCAAGGTGATGGCTTTCTGAATTAGTTGAGGTATCAGTGGAAAGGGGGGAAAGGCATACAGAAGTCCCCGGGGTCAATCGTGGACTACAGCGTCTCTGGTGGGATGGCCTGGTAACGGGAAGAGAGTGAAGAAGTCTTGACACTTGCTGTTTTGGGGAGTAGCAAAAAGATCGCAGCAAGGTTGGCCCCATCTTAGGAATACCTCTTCTAAAATTGATTTCTTTAGAGACCACTCGTGTGGCATGAGAATTGCTCTGCTCAACTTGTCTGCAATGACGTTGGATTTCCCGGGAATATGCGTTGCTATCAGAAAACGCTGAGAAGAGATCGCCCATTGCCAAAGTCTGAGTGCTTCTCGACATAAAGGGTATGATCTGGTTCCACCTTATTTGTTGATGTACCACACCACGGACATGTTGTCCGTTTGAATTGCAATAGTCCCTTGGGAAGAGAGTCGTGAAAGGCTTGCAACGCTAAAAGCACTGCTCTCATCTCTAAGACATTTATGTGCAAGTAGCACTCGAAGGGTTGCCATGTGCCCTGGACTGTCCTGCCCTGATAATGCCCCCCCCCCACCCGATCAGGGAGGCATCTGTTGTCAACGTGGCAACTGGGGGGGGGGGGGAGTGAAGGGTCTTCCTTGGAGAAGTTGAGGTGACGTGACCCACCAAGACAGTTGATACTTGCATACTTGAGTTATCAGTATGGTATGGGACATCGGGAGTCGTTGAAAGGACCACTGGGTAAAGAGCATCCATTGGAGGATCCTCATGTAAAGGCGAGCTAAGGGGAGAAGGGGAATAGCTGCTGCCATGAGTCCTAGTACCTTCAATACCAGTCTGGCTTTGACTTTGACAAATTGTAATAAAAGGGATACTTGGTTCCGGATGTCTAACACCCTCTGCTCTGTGAGTCTGGCTGAAAGGGTCTGTGCATCCAATGTGGCGCCTATAAAAGTAATAGACTGACAAGGCGACAAGGCAGATTTTTCGAAATTTATTGAAATGCCTAGAGCTTGACAGGTTTGAATGGTGAAATCCCTGGATAGGAGAAACTGATGTCTGGTGGTGGCAGTAAGGAGCCAATCATCCAGATATGGAAACACCTGGAATCCCTGGCGTCTCAAGTGAGCCGTGACCACTGCCATGCATTTGGTGAACACCCGGGGGGCTGTAGTGAGACCAAAGGGCAGGGCCCTGAATTGGTAGTGACTGGCTCCCAGCCTGAAGCGGAGATATCTCCTGGAGCGTGGGTTCATTTTGATGTGGTAGTACGCATCCTGAAGATCTATCGAGCACATCCAATTGTCCTGACCCAAGAAGGGTAGAATGGACTGTAGCGTGACCATCCGGAATTTTGTTTTCTTGACAAACTTGTTTAAGTAGCTGAGATCCAGTATGGGTCTCCAGTCCCCTGTTTTTTTTTTGGTACCAAAAAGAATTTGGAGTAGATTCCGGATCCTTGCTGGTCTGCTGGGATTGATTGGATGACTCTTTTTGATAGCAGCTTTGAAACTTCTAATGCTGCTTTTCCCATAGACCGGTGGAGCGTCTGGAAGGGATCTTTTTGGTTGGGTTGGAATATGAATAAAGGGAATTTTGTAACCCTCGGATATGATCGACTGTACCCATTTGTCTTGAGTTAGGGAAAGCCAGGCTTTTGGGTACAGTGATAATCTTCCCCCGACTGCCTCCGAAGACGGACAGCCGGGCAGCCCCTCAGGGTTGCTGAAAGGGTTTGTCAGAGAACATCTCTCTGCTACCCTGGTTTTGCGGACCTCCTCTGCCTCTGGGGCGGCGTCTATTATTAATCCCCCCTCTGCCTCTAGAGGGGAATCGGCCTTGTGCGTCAGATGAGACTCCCTGGGATTGTTTTCGGAACCACATCTTTCCTCCCCTTTGACCTTTGGGATAGGGTCTAGAAGGGGTAGAAAAACGGACTCCTACGGCAGAGAGACTCTTACCTTTCACCTCGCACCTGGTCAATGTATCCTTCACCTGTGGACCAAACAATGATGATCCATCAAAGGGGGAACTGGTGAAGGAAGCCTTGAAAGGGTCCGCAAAGTTGCATAGCCTTCGTAAGGCAACCCCTGTGCCTGCGGCTCTACTCGCTCCATCTGCTGCGTACGAGACCAGCCGCATGGAGGAGTTAACAATAGAATTTAGGGTTGCCAACTGGGAGTTCATTGTCTCTTTGAACCCCTCAGCTGTAGGATCCTTCATCAGTTCACCCATATCCTTGAGTAAATCTCTTTGGAGATAGGTGAAGTGGCATAAGTAGTTCAGCGACCGCATTGAAAAGGTCGCTGACGAGAACATCCGCTTGCCGTACCTGTCCATGGTCCTAGATTCTTTATTAGGAGGATGGCCAGGAACCGAAGGATCAGCTAACTCCTTCTTTGTGGCCGCAGCCACCACCATGGCATCAACAGGGACACCTTTGGATAAAAACTGTTTGTCTTTGGGGGCAGTAATAAATTTGGATGGTCTCCTCGGGGTGGGTTCCACTGAGTCAGGAGCCGTCCAAGCCTTCCTTGCCACCACTTCCATAAGGGGGTCAAAGGGAGGGGACACCCAGGAGGTAGAAGGGCGAGAACCAAACGCCTCAAGATACACTGACTCATCCTCCGAAGGATTAAGGGCTGGCCAATTCCCCCTCTGTTTGAGGATTTCAAGGATGTCCGCAAAGGAGACATCCTCAGAGGGGGAAAGTACAGTTTTGTACCTACCATAAATGTAGATGTCCGATAGGAATGCATCTGCAGTCCTTACAAATGGGTTGTCCTGTCGTCAGGCAGCCCTTCGGTCGGCCGGATTCCAAAGTCTGGGTCTGGCCTCGGCTGGTGTCGTACTTCACCCGACGTCATAGCTGCAGTTCTTCGGGTATAAAGGCATCAGCCGACGCCATTTTCCTCAGTCTTTCTTGCCGCGTGGCTCAAGCAGAAGCTGTTCGCAGTGCGGTCGGTCAGAACCAGAGATTACTACTACCGAATACTACTACGAAGACTTCTAAAAAGCTAAGTACCCCGTTGGGGACTCTTTCTTGCCTCAGCCGATGTCAGAAAAAGTGAATAACTGTTTAACTTGTGGGAAACAAATACCTCATAAAGATTTCCACTCTTACTGCTTACCTTGTCTAGGCCCAGACCACGACGGCGCAGCTTGTCTAGCCTGTGCTTCTTTTAACCGGCGGACGCTTAGACGTCGGTCGGAATTTGCTGAGTTTTTCGGCTCTGATTTTGCTTATATTATGCCGTCGGATCCTCCGACTTCGCAAATATCTAAAAAACGCAAGGAAAAGGACCGACACTCGCGGTCCGTGGTTTCGGCCGAAACCGCGGTTAAGCCAACCGCTTGTGTCTCGGTTTCGGCTGAAACCGAGCAAGCGGTTCTTCCTTCAGCCGAAAACTTTCCTTCTACCGAGGCCTCTCGTGGAATCGGCTTCTGAAATCCCACCTGCTGTTGCAGTTTCTCAGGAATTATCAGACACTATTCCCTTGGATATTTCAACCCCTGCCCGTGGAGCTGCTAGGCCTCCTGCAGCCATTAAGGCCTTTGCCAGGGCTAAAGCAGCTAAAGCTACTAAATCTGTGCCTGCTAAGCCCCCCTCTCACAGGCCTAGCTCTAGTTCACAAATGCTTAGTTTAGCAGAGGATCTCATTTCTTTAATCCGAGGATCCCAACCTCAACCAGACAGGGCTGCCTGACGACAGGACAACCCATTTGTAAGGACTGCAGATGCATCCTTGAAGGACATCGAGGGGACCCTTTGGATTCCTCTAAGTCAGTGTCAGAGGTGATAGACTCAGGGGAGTCAATGTGCTTCCTCTTGCACTGCCTCTTCCTAGGGGGATCTCCTGCAGGGTCAGGAGAGACCTCGGAAGAGGAGGAAATTCCCAATGGGGAATCTTGAGGAGTTGGTTCTCTGCGGTGTGAGACAAGGGGGTGAGTAGAAATCCCCGCAGGCACTGTAGATGGAGGGGCTGAGGGAGCTGACTGTGGGGCAGAACCTGGTTCTAGCATGCTCCGCAAGACCTCGAAGGCACCTCTGCCAGGCAAGGCCCGAGGCCCTCGCTCCGAAGAGACAAGGACCCCTCCCGGCACCGACAGACGGCTCCGAAGCCGATGTCGGAGCCGAACTCACCAGCCAAGCCCGAGGGAGGCGGGTTGGACAAGGGTCCGATGCCACTCGCCCCTCCAAAGAGGAGATTGGAGCAGACGACGGAGCCGAAATGGAAGGTATCGGATCCGACGCACCGACAGTCATGGCTCCAACAAGCCTTGGCTCCGAACTCGAAGGAGTCGGAGGAAAAATGTAATCTGGAACGGGAATAGCCACTGACTGGTGAGTCGGGCTATGGAGCATTTGGGCCAGTGCCTCGGACTTAAGAAGTCTACTCACCACCCTCTGCAAATCATGGTCTGACAACCTGGAAGACCGAGGAATGGGTTTTGTGACTTCGAAAGGAGAGGGATCCTGGTGCAGTGCACAGATCCAATGGAGGGACCTGGACCTCTTTCTGTAAAATGGCTCCGATAATGGTATCGAGCCGATGGAGACTTATCAGCCTCGGCTCCAGCCGGAGCCGAGGTAACGGTATGAGGCTTAAGAACAGATCCGATGGAGGGGGACCTGGACCTCTTTCTGGAAAGTGGCTCCGATAATGGTATCGGAGCCGTTGAAGACTTATCAGCCTCGGCTCCAGCGAGCTGAGGTAACGGTATGAGGCTTAAGAACATCGCCCGCCGAGCCGATGGCGGCCTGCTTCAACTTCTCAACAGTCGACTCAAGAGCAGGAGTCGACTGCTTTGAAGTATTTGAAGGCTTCCCCGACCCAGACTGAGTCGGGGGGCCTTCAGGCTTTAACAAGCCCCGCAAGATGAGCTTGTTCTTGCGTTCCTGCAGGACTCGAGGGCTGAAACCATGGCAGACAGCACATGAGTCCTGCAGGTGCACAGGTCCCAGGCAATACACACAAGTGTGACCGTCTGTCAGAGACATTTTCTGACAGCACGAGTCACACTTCTTGAAGCCTGAGACCTTATCCTTAGACATTAAGGTAAGAGAGGCTGTACACAAACACACAAAACAGACACTCTATACTAAAAAATTTAAAGTTATGTAGCAAAAACACATACACACAAGCCTCTACAACACCAAATTAAAAGGGACTGGGGTGAGGGAAGGGCCGAAGGCCTAGAACAACAATAAGAGGGGTAGGGAATCGAAAATTAGGGTCGATAGAACTAAAAATTAGAACTAACAATAAAAATATTTCTGACTAAAAGAAAGGGGGGAATTAGTAATACCTCAAAGGTAAAAAATCCACTAACCTGCCTGAGCCTGTAGAAAAAGCACCTTGTCAGCTATAGCGGCAAACGAGATCTGGGTAGTTACCGCCTAGCATTGTGGGATATAGGGGAGCCTCGAGCCGGTGGAATTAGCTCTCGAGCTTTAGTATTGGCCGAGTCGGAGCCGAGGATCGGCTCCGAACCCATCCAGCAAGAATGAAGGCGAGATTGACAACTTAACATTAACCACTAACAGTCAGTTTAAGGACAGCCTTAACAATGGTCAGCAGTAAATGTTATTGCATTCTATATCAAGTGCTATAGATCAGTATACTATTTAATTAATTGTAGTGTCCTACTGATATTCATGCTTAATTTTTGTAACATGCTCTTTCTCAAAAACATTTTTATTTTGTTTTCATTATAAACATATGCAAATGTACATACAACAAATACAATGAAACAATAACAAAACTATTTACAATATTTATATTCATCCATGATAAACAATAATTTTATCCGTGAGAAATTATCAGTATTTGTTCAAAAGGTTTGCCAATTTTTGCCATGCTATTTTTGTATGAGTAATGTTAAGAATTCTATAACAAATGGTTTGTAGTTCTTTTTAACAAACAACTTTTGCTAAATGAATAACATTTTTAAATATTAAATCTTGTTTACTTTTCCATTTCAAAGTAATAATCTTTCTGGCAATTGCAAGAGTTGACCATAGTAACTGAATTTGAGATTTAGGTATTACATTAGGTATAGGAACATTGAATAGGATTAGTAACTTAGAAATACGACAATTGTTAGACCATAAAGCATTTACAAAATATCTGAAGTCTTTTCAGTATTGAACATTTCTACATTCAATGATCATGTGAACCCAGTTGGCCTCTAGTAATTCATGACATTTCCAACATTCACTTTTACTGTTTTTGAGCATAAGATTTACTTTATCTGGAATACAGAAACTCCTATTCATAAATTTCCTTGTATACAATCTCCAATAAAATGAAGAAGAGGTACCATACATAGAATTCAATAACATTTTTTTGGATTCATCAGATATTTGTTCTCCATTAATCTTTACATAGTAATTCCAAAACTCCGAGTCAAACATTAGAGTGTCTTCTCTTAGTATCTTATAGATAGGTGAGATACTTAATTTTTGATCATCTGTCTTTTCAAGACACCTAATAAAAAGCTGAATCAAACTAGGTATAGGTTCAGTCTCTAGGTTGATTTGATACTCTTATTTTGTTTTCTATGAACTGCCATAATGAGTGTATGAACAACCAACTATCTTGACTACTACCAAAACTACATAAAAGAGAGTCTAGTGGCTTAATTCTCTTATTTTCAATAAACTGATGCTGGAATATCAAGTTATTTTCCTTTAATTTTTGCATCGCATTGACGTTGAAAGAATCTAGGCAATCAGGGGAGTATGATACAGGGAATATAAGAAATTAAAATGGTTTAATGTTGTAATTACAATCAATTATATTTTTAAAGTTATTAAATATTTAATTAATGCCATAAGAAAAATTATCAAACTTCTTATTAAATAAACAAAATTCACATAAAAGCCAATGAACTCTACTTACTCCATATTGTTCCTTAAATTTATTTTCTATAGTTCTGACATCAGTTATATGAATCTCATGTATTGTTTTCCAGCCAGCTATATAGGTAGGTATGATCCAATATAATGTTACATTAATTATAACTGATTTGGAATAAAGATCTAAGCTATAGAATGCTATCCCATTACTGTTCCAAACTCTGATGTGCCCATTTATATGCAATCCTAGGTTTTAAGGGGAACCATAAAAATTTAAGTAGCATGGAATCTAATTTTTTAAATAAGTTTTTGGAAGGGGGTACTATCAATCACTGTATATAAAACAACATTCTAAGTAAAATTATTTTAATTAAAGAGAGCCTATACTCCATTGTGAAGAACATTTTATTCCATCTTTTGATTGGTTCACTAATGGTGGTTATTATATTAGTGTAGTTTAGTTTAACAGACTCTTTCCATTTACTCTTTATACTGACACCTAAATATTCTAATACATCATTCTCCAAATTAAACACGCTATTCTCACTTAGGTTTTTGTTGATCTTTTTGTTAATTAGTGAGGTTTTGGGTTCATTATGATTAAATTTAAGCCCTGAAATTCTTTCAAACTTGCTTAAGGTATTTATAACATCATGCAAAGAACCATCAATATCACCCAACTTTAACAACATACCATCAGCAAATAATTGTATCTTAGGCAACAGTCCTTATTAATTTGAAAGCCTTTTATATTTTGCTTTCTGATATATGTAGCAAAAGGTTCCACTGAAAAAGCAAACAATAACGGTGACAAAGGACAGCCTTGTCTAGTTCCCTTGACGTATTTCTAGTGGTGGGGATTAGACATGATCAGATTTTCACATAAGCTTGTGCCACACTATAACTTTTCATTAATAAGTTGACAAAATCTGAGGAGAATTCAAAACCAATCAGAATTCTTTGTAGATAAGACCAACTAATAAAATCAAAAGCCTTTTCTATGTCTAGGCTGATGATAGTTAGTTGTTTTTGTATTTGCATGCTATTTCTATTAAAGATAGTAATTTAATAATGTTATCTTGCACTTTTCTATGAAGAATGAACCCTGTCTGAAAATATTGTATTAGATTAGGAAATATTTTCTTTATCCTATTAGCTAATATTGTCATGAAAATTTTATAATCAGTGTTTAGTAACGAAACTGGCCTATATGAATCACAAGATTTGGGGTCCTTACCTTATTTTAATATGGGGAGATAATTGAGTATTTCCACAATGGGGGTGTTATACATTTTTGCGTAACCATAGTAAAGGCACTCATCATTTTCTTTATTATATATTCAGTAAAAATCTTATATACAGTTCAGGAATTATTCCAGCCAGTCCTGGAGCTTTATTATCTTTTAATTTTTTTTATTTGCTCTTTCACTTCTGTTAGTGTTATTTGTTTATTTAATATGTTATTTTGTTGCACTGACACCTTAGTAGTTATATTTTCTTGAAAAAAAGTATTTATTACATTATCTGTCTCCAAAAGTGGTGTGTTATTATTTATATCTTTAGAGTAGTTTTTAAACACTACTAATATGCCCAATAAGTTAGATGTACTCTTAACTGAACCATCACTTTTATATTTAATCTCATTAATAAGATTTTGATTGTTTATTTTTTTGGATCTTACCGCTATTTTATGTAGATATTTGGGATTTACAGCATAAGATCATAAGATTGTAATTTAAATTTTTCCAAGTTTATGGCTACCTTATGATTAAGAACTTCTAAGTATTTTTGATTTAATTTAGTAATTTCGTTATGTGCTACTTTATTTGGTTTTGTGTCCATTTTTATCTTGTATATGTTTTTTTGTAAGTCCAAAAGTTCTTTGCCCCACCCATTCTCTCCTTTTTTAAGGTACCAAGATTATATACTACTATATATATATATATATATATATATATATATATATATATATATATAAAAACTTTAAAGGTGTCCCATAGTATAGTATCAGCCACTTCATTATCATTTGTTTCCATAAACATGTCTATTTTTTTCATTATACATTCCCTAAAGTCTTTTAACTTAATTATGTAAGCAGGAATTCTCTGCAGAAATCTTAAATTATCTATATGCATAGTTAATGTAAAGTTTATGGCATTATGGTCCGAAAGTGAACAAGTCATTATAGATACGTCACTTATTTTAGAGTATATATTACTTGATACAAAGACCTTATCAATATTTGGTTGTATACCAAACCAATATGAATAGTGAGCACAGAATAAGGAATAATGTTCTCTTAAACCATGTATATCTTTAAGGTTCATCTGGTTTGTAAAATAATTTAACTTATTGGCTTTAGATGTTAGTTTTATTTTACCATTTAAAGAAGAATCGCTGCCTGATAATAGGTGGTTAAAATCACCTTTTGCTATAATTTCCCCTTTTGCATTTAAAGTAATCAGGTCCAGATATTTGTCAACATATTTAGTACTCAGTCCTGGTATCCAGTATGCATTAATCAAAGTATAATACTTTCTATTGATTTCCAAAATAACCATGCTTAGCATCCCATCTTTACCTGAAATTGTATCTATAATTCTTGGCATAGTATAAGTATTTTTCCATAGAATAAGAGTGCCCCTTCTCTTAGTCTTAAAACATGAATCAGCCAGAATGGTATAGCCATTGAATGAGTATTTTTGTAGATCTTTTTTTAATAGATGTGTTTCCTGTAAAAAGATGATCTGGGCTTTATGCATTTTGATATATTTAAGCAAATCAGCTCTTTTGACGTTATTGTTCAAACCATTAATATTTAATGATAAACATTTATAAGCCATTGACTATAATGTGTATGTTATTACTAACTGAAAGACCTTTCTTCCATGTTGACTTGAACTCTGCTGAAAACTTATCATGGATTCATAACGTGTATTAAGCAATGCTTTCAATAACTCAAAACTATTTATAAACATATACATGAAACAAAGTTTATGATTTAGTTAAAAACTCAACTAAACCATCCATCCACCACCTCTCCAATACCAAAAGACACAAATTATCCACCTCTGCTTAGAATATAGTATAAAAACAAAAAAGAAAAGCATTATGAAAGCAACTAAAGAATTCTGAATCCATGAAATATACATTAGAATGAGTGTCCAATATATCTGAATCTATATGAATATGTCACATATGATAATAGCACCTCTAATACATAGATATGCCAGAAATACATATCAAATCAAAGTATGTATAAAAATTAGAAGCTGAAGGTTAAGAAGATTGTCAATATTTCCAAGACTTTTTAAGAAACATTAGATGATTTAACCATTTTATCAGTCATCTACCTAACATTTTTCATATAAGGATCTGTTGAATATACATATATAATACTTATTACAACACAACTATTATATTTTGCAATTATACACATATTACTCATATGTATTATTATCTATGCGGACGTCTTACATCAGGAAGGGGGGGAGGGGGTCTCAGAACCCTCTGTTTAGTTACTAAAGTTTGGTTGTACAACATGACTTATGTTAATATGCATGATGAGTTTTCTAATGCAGCTCCTAGTTCACTTGATGTCATTTAGTTACTAATAGTGTCACTGAATCTGCAGAATTTATGCATCTATAAGAAAACATTGCCATTTTCAAAGGAGTTAAACACTTTTATCAGAACTAATTATTTACCATTTAAAGTATCTAGTGAAGGATAACAGAATTTCAAGAGAAAAGAATTCTAAGTACAACCATTTAACAAGTTCAAAAGGTCAAATGATGTCATCACTGTTGTTTCCTCAAGCTGCAGCTTCATAAACTTGTTAAAAAGTATCTAAATAGGCTCATGCACAACAGAAGTCGTCTAGTGAAGAAAAAGGCATTTTCAGTGGGAAATTTAGATCTTGAAGCTTTTAGAGTTTACAGAAAGCAAAAAAAAATAATGCTCAAGCTGCACTGTCAGTGCATGTCATGAATCTCTACTATGAGAACAGTCACACAGACCACCAGTTTCCTCAAAAACTTCAACATCATGAAAAAATTAACCCCTTCATAAAAACAGCTATTTAGAAGTAACAACAGCTGCTTCAAATCAGAAATCACATTATAACATTTCAATCATTTACCCACCAGTTAACCAGGCTAGAGAGAAAAAAAGGAACCTAGTATTTATATATATATATATATATATATATATATATATATATATATATATATATATACACACACACACACACACACACACACACACACACACACACACACACACACACACATATATATACACACATATATATATATATATATAAAACTTTATATATATATATATATATATATATATATATATATATATATATATATAAATAACTATATATAAATAACTTACATTTTAGTTATCTATAAAACATTAATGTACTGTATTAATGTTTAAATGTATCTAAACAAAGAGTCTAAAACATCTAGTCAGAAACACCTTGTTACCCCACCACTGCTAACAACATTGCTAACAAAAAGAATAGGAAGAAAGAAGAGAGAAAGTTATTTAAATACTTAGTACTACATGTAATCAGAAGAAGTAGATATAGAAAGGAAAATAGAAAGTTAATAATAAAAATTATTCACATTACCTTACAGCATACAGACTTTCCAGAACAAAATATATTATGATTCATAAATCAAAGCATTTAAAAATTGAAGGAATTTATTCATTTGTCCTTTAGTTTCTTAGTTTTGTTTGCTCCTTCCTTCACAGACCATCCATTTTTTGTTGCCTGTCTCTTCAAACTCTGGGATGACCATTCCATTTCTTCCATGTCCAACAGTATTTTCTTCTTTTGGTTAGACTCTACTGCTTCTTGTAGGGACTCAAAGATCTTCACTCCTTCTGACAAGGTGATTTGCATTCTTGCAGGAAAAAGAATATGAGCTTTAATATTAGTTTTTTTCAAGGACGTAATTAGAGGAACACACTCCTTTCTTCTGGATATGACTGTAGAGGTGTAGTCATTGTCAAAATGAATAACGTTTTCACCCATCTTGATAGGGGAATTAGTCCAAGCTGATTTCAGCACTAAGCCCCTGTCTTGCGAGGAAAGAAATCTAACTATTATAGACTTGGGGTTTGATGAACTCAGAGATGAAGTTGGATTTGCCAGGGACCGATGAGGCCTCTCAATTCGAAAAGAGAGGGATTCAGGCATGTTTAGTGTTGATGAAAACCACTTACTGAGGAACTGAATCATGTTAGCACCCCCTTCTTTCTCAGGAATTCCATGTATTCTTGTTATTCCTCCTTGATCTACTTTCACGGACTTCCAGTTTCACAATCAGCCTGGTGTTTTTTTCAAAAGAAATTCATTTTGATGCTCATTTTCTGTCACTCTAATATCTAGGTCAGTTACTGTTTCCTCTAAGGCAAGAATCTGTTCAGATTGTTTTTTTACTATTCCATGTAGAAGTTCCAGTTGCTTAATGCATTCTTGTTTGATAATATCCATTTTGTTTTTGAATTTGTCCATTTTTAGTGACAGTTCTTGGATGTTTGTTAGAAGATGTAGTTCTTTCTTCAGTGCACTCTCCTGGTGTGGGTTCTTCGAGTTGCTCATCTTGAGATCTCCAGTAGAAAACTTCTTGACAGGAATAATTAACAAATTCTCTTGACTATGTATTAATTTTTAGAAAATAATAGGGTGTCTATGTTAATCTAACTTATAGTATACTTTTCGTTAGACTTTTCTAAAAATGAAAAGTATATTTTCTGTCAGGATATTAAAATCTATGCAAAGCTATGGATTTCTGCTGATATCAGACTGGCATCTTGGCCACGCCCCCAACATGCTATTTTTCACTGTTAACAGATATCACATTTATATTAACTGCAACAGCAATCAAGTTAGGGAACATGTTATACTACAGAGTAATCAACATTCAACCTTTTAATATGTCTACTAATTTAACTAGGTCTTTACTTTTACAGTAAATTTTAAAATACACAGC
>NC_056728.1:842984990-843067490 GCF_019279795.1 Protopterus annectens | reverse complement strand
TTTCTTCTAGATCCTGAGAAGGTTGACACCATAGGCTTTTTAGATACCATTGTAGTTTCCTCGTATGCAGTCTTGCATATGGAAGTAGAAGAATGCAGGAGGCCATAAACCCCAAGGCTTGTAGTATTTGCCTTGCAAATAGCTGGGTTTTTGTGGCCACTTGTTTGAAGCAAGTTGTCAAATGAATCCGTTTCTCTGGCATGAGGAAAGCCATCTGGGAAGTTGTACTCAAGCTTGCTCCTAGGAAAATAATTTGTTGACAGGGTACCAGGTGGGATTTCATTTCGTTTATGGTGAACCCCAGACAAGTCAGTACCCTTTAAACAAAGGCCAGATGATTCAAAAGAATGTCCTTGCTTTCTGCCTGAATTAGACAATCGTCCAGGTATGGGTATATTTGAATATTTCTTTGACTGCAAAATGCAATGACTGGAGCTAGGCGCTTTGTGAATACCCTGGGTGCAGTAGATAAGCCAAAGGGCAGTGCAGGGAACTGATAGTGCATGTAGCCTTCTTTGAAGTGTAGGTATCTTCTGCAAGACTCCCTGATAGGGATGTGCAGGTATGCTTCTTTTAAGTCTAGTGTTGCCAACCATGCATCCTTGCCTAGCATAGGAAGCAGCTGGTGAAGAGTCAGCATTATGAATTTTGGAATCACCAGAAAGGTGTTTAGAATAGAAAGGTCCAGGATAGGACGTCAAGTATGGCCTTTTCTGGGTACCAGGAAAAGTCTCAAATAGAAACCTTGTCCCTTTTCCTCTTCTGGTACCAACTGAATAGCCCCCATGCTTAAGAGAGAGAGTACTTGATTTTGGGCCTCTGCCCACTGATTTGGGGGTAGATCTGACCACCCGCTTGGTATTGGCAAGGTGTGGAAGTGAAATCTGTATCCTTGGGACACTATATTTAAAACCCATTTGTCCTGGGTAATGAGTTCCCAGATTTTGGCCTGCAAACCAATCTTTCCGCCTAAAGGAGCATTCAGTTGGGAAGTGCTTGGAAGTTTTAAAAGCAAGTAATTGAGACAGTTTTCCATAGGGGGAGTCTTACTACTCCCTAATTTGGGTGCAGAAACCTCCCATTGCTTAGTCTTGTGTGTCCCCTGGGACTGAAACCTGGGGTTTCTGCTGTGTCTGGGTTTGGCTTGAGAAGACCTGGAAGGGGCTGGAAAGGAACAATTCTTAAAGGGCCAGTGCCTACTAAATCTAGGAGGCTGAACCTGTAAGAAATATTCAACAGTTTGCATAGATTTAGCTTCATCTTCCATCTTTCTAGGAACTTCTTCAGCCTTGTTGCCAAACAGGCGGTCCTGATTTAAGGGAGCATCCAACAATTTAGCACTGGAGGGAAGGAAAAGAAGTATTTTAGATTTATTAGGCAAAGATTGCTCCTTAAGCCAAGCATGCCTTCTGAGCACAGACCGACCCAGTAACAGCAGCCCTGCAAAAGGCCTCTAATGAATCAAATCCACATTGCAAAGAATGCTTTCCAACCTGTTCAGCAAAATGCATTAAATCCTGTAATTCTTTATTTTCCACAAAGTCAGGAATCAACATCATTTTCTGTTTAAGCAATCCAATAACATGTTGCTGATACTTTAACATATGAAAATGGCAGTTTAAAGCCCTAATAGCCAAGGTTGCAGAAGTGTAAACCTTCTTACCCCATCTATCCAGCACCCTGGAGTCTCTATAAGAAGGAGTAGGATTTTTAACAGTAGAAGCCTTAATGCCCTTGAGTCCTTGTGAAATAGTCTCTGGATCCGCAACAGGATTTTGAAAAAGGAACGTATGAGAATCAGGAACCCTGTAATATCTGTCAGGTTTTCTGGGAGCAGGAGGTAAAGAATCAGGGGCCAAACTAGATTCTGAAAAAGCATCATCAACAATATCTAGTAAAGGAGGAATAGCTAAAGGCCTGTGCTGGGGCAGGAGTATGAAATCCTTAAGCCTCTTTTTTTGAATCAGAAAAATCCTGGCTTTTCCAGTGGAAATGCTCCCCTAGAGTATTTAAGGTTTCACCAAAAGAAAACTCTTCTGGAGGGGAAGCAGAGGGAGTAGAGTCCTCTGCATCAGAATCCTCATAAGTAGATAAGGGCAAATCCAGATCATCAGAAGAATCAGAAAAATCAGAATCCTGGTCAGAAGATTCATAAACAACTTCAGTCCTAGGTCTCTTAGAAGGGGGAGGTTGGCTTCTCCTGATTAGAGTTATAAGATCTTCAGCCATTCTTATCATTTCTTTTTAGGCATAGAGGCCTGAGCATGTGGCCTGGGCATTGGTTTTTTAGGCATGGTTCGAGATTTAGGACTAAATGAAGAAGGAGGCATCGGTTTAATATGCAAGTCCGTAGGCCTGAATACACCCTCCGAAGCCGGTGCCTGCACAGCGGCTCCGGACCCATCCAAGGTAGAGACATCCACGTGTTCCATAGTTGAAGCATCTTGCGGCATACCGGACTCCGAATGGGTCTCAGTAGAGGTCTGCGAATCAGTAGTAGTGGGTATCAGGGGCTGCAAAAGCACCTCACTGAGTACTGTCGACTGGCTTAGGAGAAGCGTTGTTGGCAGTTTTGGACCTCGGTGGCCTGTCTCTGTCTTTATTTTGTGTTTTTTTTTTAAATCCCGGTAGTCGGATGGCTAACCGATGACATTTCTGGATAATTAAACCGAGAACCGAAATATTTAGAGGCAAAAATATACCGACTAAGGATAGTGCGCTGATTAAATAAAGCACAAAACTGACAGCAAGGTACGGTTGTGGTCAGGGCCTAAGCAAGGAATACAGTACGAATTAAAATCTTTACGAGGTATTTGCTTTCCACAAGTAATGCAATTATTAACTTTTACTGACATCGGTAAGGAGCAAGAAAAAGTTTCCCCAACGGGGTACTTAGCTTTAGTTGAAGACTTCGGTTCTGAAACTCGAAAACGAAAATTTCAGGAGTCGGCAGACCGGCACGTGTGAACTGCTACTGCTTCGGGCACCACACAGCAAGAAAGACTGATGTAATGGCGTTGTTTGCATGTTTTATACCCCTGACGACCTGATGTCATCGAAGAAGGGACAGCAACTGACACAGGACCCAAGACTTTGTTAATCAGGCCGACTGAGGGCTACTGCAAGCAGATAACCCAAATGTAATGACTGCAAGAGTGAAACACAAAGAACATTAGAACAAGCCAAGAGACTGCTGGCAAGTTAAGCCAAGGATGGAAGGAACTGTTTACCAAGAACGGACCAAACGTGTGTTCATTTTCCATCCAGCTGCTGCAGAGAGAACAGAACAAGCTAAGAAACTGCTGGAGAGTTAAGCCAAGGATGGAAGGAACTGTTTCCCGAGAACTGAACAAACGTGCCTTCATTTCCAGCCAGTCGAGCTGGGTAAGCTACTGAACTACTCCTTAGCTGGGTAAGCTACTGAACTCCTAGTGTTTGTGTGTGTGTTTATTGGGTGTGGGGCAGCATACCCGAGTGTTTAAATGTAGGTACATATTTGCACAGTATGACAGGATGCTCATCTGTGAAGCTGTTTAAACTGCTAAGATGAATGATTCATATTCATGAATTTTGTAGGCTGCAGCTCACGTTTCCTAGACACTGAGATGGCGACTTAGTACATAGCGATAGTTCTACTCAGTAGTTAGCAACTAAGGGGGGAAGACCTTGAGAAAGTACTTGAGTGATCGTTAAAGTTTAGAGTAACACCGGTGTGCAGAATACTTTAGCGTAGCGCATGCAAGGCTAGTTTTTAAAACTCTTCAACGGGAACAATTGGGTGTAAGCAGCAAGACATCCCACGCGTGCTGGAAGGGAAGGATGGTGGGTGAGAACCAAGCCTGCAAGTAGTGCATCAGGTAGTGCAGGCCCTGTACCATGACTCAGATCCTGTCTGTAAAGAGAGAGCATCAATGTGGCTTGGTGAGCTGCAGAGATCGGTAAGGAGAAAAGAGTGCTACAAGAGCAGAGGGGTGGGGGTGCTGAAAACTGACTGGAGAAGGGGGATCTGGTGGGGCCTAGTGTTCTGTTTACCAGTAATGTGTTACGAGAGGTAGTGTGGAGAGTCATTTTAGTTCTGTTATGGTCAAGGATTCTGTTGTATGTTCCTAGGGTTGTGGTCTTAACTTCCTTTAGCTAGACTGCCCACTTACATGAACTTTGCTGTTTTTTTTTTTTGTATGCTTACCTTTATCACTCTTTGGTATGTTGATTTAATAGGGATAGCTGTTGAAACTGAACCAGTGATATTTTTAACTGTTGGAATCTGAGATTGTATAGATTTTTCCACATATCACTCAGTTTATACTGCTGTTGATGGGAATGTGTGAAGGACTAAACATTAAAGTGGAAGACGTTGACTACTTACAATCCGCTTGTGTAATCATAACATGCACTGCTGTTCTCCTTGTTTTAGCTGTTTAAAGAATTACTTGCCAGTTGTGAGAACATTCAGAACTAGTACTCCCTGACCGCAGTCTTAAATATGTATTTACCTAAAGTATTAGGACTTGTGCCCATTTCTGGAGCTTGCTTGTACTGCTAACTCCCTACATTTTCAGGCAAAGGTTGCCATAGTTTGAATTTAGTCATGGTTTTGTTTGAAGTGAAGGTGTATGTTAAAGTAGATCATTGACATCTAGTAGGGCATGTTGTCTTGTGTTGTGTACCTTTTCACTCCCTTCTTTCCAATATTTTCTCTTGTACTTAACCATGTCCTGCTTCTACCAGTCATACATTTTATAGTTACGCTGCTTTTGGAAAAAAATATGTTCTTTAGTAAACTGATGTTTCAGTGTATTAAATAGTGATGTTCATATTTTCTTAAAAATGGACAAAATTTTATTTATGTACTGCTAGTAATACTTTTTTTTGTAATGGTTGGGTCCCCATATATATATATATATATATATATATATATATATATATATACACATATATATATAGATATATATATATATAGATAGATATATATATATATATAGATATATATATAGATATATACATATTATATATATATATATATATATATATATATATATATATATATATGTATATATATATATATATATATATATATGTATATATATATATATATATATATATATATATATATATATATAGTGTGTCTGTGTAAGTACACTTTTATGATGGAAATGTTCTGAATTTGGCAGTTTTGTCATTATTGGTTCATGCATTTTGTTTCATTGCCTACTGGAAAAATGTTCAAATAAATTAAAAATGCATTCTCTAAGTTTAACAAGTGTGCTGTATTATACAAGGAATATAATTTAATAAAGTCAAGAAGGTTTATCAAAAAACACACGTATGTTTCTTGTTTTGTGTGCAAGGGGGCCAATCTTTATCCACCACTGGCCATCAGATGCATTTTTTGGATGTGGTGTGGGTTTCAATGCTGTTTCAATGAATCTGAGTTTCAAGGGCAGAGAAGTTTTAATGTTTAGTCTATTTTCATTGTGAGACCATATTGCTTTGTTTAGCAGATGTCTATTGGTGTTTGTGCATTGTGCCATAAAATGTAAATATAAAATCCAAATAATCATTGTAGAAGTAAAGCAGTATGCACATTAGTGTTTATGGTAAATGAGGCAAAATAGCCAGGTAATGAGACATTGGAATGGCTGCAGGGGGACTGCGGTGCTATGTTTTGGTTGTCTGTTCTTCAGTTTGTGTTTGAAAGCTGGTATCCCACAATTCCATTGAAGTGGGCGGGGTTGTGTAATTATGCATGCAAATTTTATGTTAATCAGCATACAGATCTGTACCTATTTTTCATGGGCTGTGTCCAGATTTTTGATGTTTCCAGGTTGAGAGGTTTGAGTCTCACTGAGTCATGGTGGTGGAAAACTGTCAATTTTTTTTAAACTACTCTGTACCGCAGCAAATGAGATTGAAAAATTATATATCCTAATGTACTGATGGTTTTAATAAAATGAAAGATACAAAATAAATATAACTTTTAGCCAGCATGACTTTTATGTAATAATACATTAGTCAAGATTTACCTGTGACCAAAACAATGAAAGAATATTAAAAGAAACTGACCTTTAATCTGTCTACATCTTTTTTAAGACCTAAAATTTTAACCTCGGAATCTGATGAGTTTGCTGTTCCACCACTGTCTCCTGAAGCTGAAGATGTAGCTGCAGTCTGTGAAATGCAATCAATAAGTACATAAAAATCCACTGCATACAGCATACATTGGACAAACATAATCTAACCAGTATTAGTTTGCTAAGTATTTGCATATGGTAGACAAAATACAGTGTTTACAACTAGATCACACAACAAATAAAATGTGACCTATACTTCTATGCTTCAAAATATCAGTTGTAGTGGCATATGGAAATGTCAGAATGCCCTACATAATCTTATCCAGGAAACAAAAACAGAAGCAAAGCACTGTGAATTACTGTTATAGGCTTGCATTTACCATGAGTAAGTTGTAAAGGTTAAAATCCTACTTTCAAGAGAATGCCACATCTGTCTTATTTTACATACTGCTCAGCTGTGTAAAATCTCTTCTTTTGAGCCATCTGATGATGTTAAATAGTCAAGATTTACAGTGAGTCATCTATCATCAAGTAGATATAATAGATTTACTTGGGATTTTCAAACTACTCCAGTTTTGTAGCAGAATTCCTCTATCAGAACTACAAATATCAGGGTCTTGTACATCTTTTGAAAGTTTTTTGCTTGAGTCTCACTTGCTCAGATGCACCTGCAAAAATACTCTAGCTTGATTACACAAACCACATGTAATCAAAACTATATATTTTTGTGCAAATGTTCCCACAAAAAAAACAATTTGTTTTGCAAGGGGTACAATAATATTCTCGCTCAAAGACCACTACACCTTAGACAAACAGAAATAACTAAAATAAAAAGGCTGTAACAAGCTTTCTGATGGACAATGCAATCTCCACAAGCATGTAAAACAGTACATTGTGAACAGACCCACATCGATCCTATATGTAGCAATTAGAAGCAGTCACTCTCCTGAGGAATGAATTCTGAGCAACTGTAAAATGCTGATTTAGTAGTGAGCAAATGTCAGCCACCTGCAACATTACAACAATGCACCCAGGGTGACATTTTTACTGTGAAGCAGGCACTGAAGCAACAGTTAAGCTAGTGAACAGCAATAATTGCTAAAAAGCTTCTTCCACAGCTTGCAACGTTTAACACTACAATATGTGGATGGTGGCTTACTCTAACATTAAAAACATACCATCTTACCAGCACAAATGGTTTCCCTCTACCCAGTTGCTGTCATCCAGTATGCCATCCTCTATTTGAATGCTGACATACCCAACATGTCCAGTCTAATTAGTGCCTTGCTGTGGTTAAAATACTACCACTTACACCTATTTTTTTTTTCACTTTAAGTTGTAACACTGGGGGGGGGGGTGTTATCCTCCTAGTACATACGTCTGCAGAGAGCAATATGAAGACAAACCCAGTACTGTAGTACATAACAAAAATTCAGTATGGAAACTCTAACATGGTTTTACAGAAAACACAAACATACAATTAATATCTTCTCATACACCGTTCCTTTTTCCCTTTCTCATTCCTTTTTTTGCACTCAGCATAACTGCTGCTACTGCTGCTGCACAGATCCCTTTGAACTATGGCCTTAATCATCAGAGTGCACTGCCGATAGCCAGCCAACAAAGAACACTACAGTCCACCTTTCTTTATATAATCCAAGTGATGCCCAATCATCCAGTGCCACCTTCTAAGATTACTGACACTCAAATTTGCTTTTTCTATCACTATGAAATTTAAAAAGAAAACAACGTAGAAAAACTAATTTATTTCCTATATTCCTTCCCGATGTAGTCCCCTAACAGCCACCCATACTTATCACCAGAATTAAGTAACTAACCTTTTTAATGGCAGGAGATTACTCTTAATCCTCGGGAGGTAATTGCTGGCATAAATACCATAAGAGTAGGATTCATGAAAATATGCAGCAGCATGGGTAAAAAGGCTGTTCTGCTAATCTGCAAATGAAGAATGTGTGCAGTAAGTGCATGCGGGTGCATGCATGTACGTGCTGGCACTGTGTAAGCATAGTGAAAAGAGGAGAATTGGTTTTCTGAACTAACCATGCTACATTGTTCATCTGATGGCATAGTAGGGGTAAGAGCAGATGTCCATGATAATGTACAGGGAACAGCAGTGTACAGCTACAGGTCTAGTCCAGCAGAGGGGCCATATGGGTTACCCACGTAGAGAAAGCCAAGAGTGGGCACAGTATTTCAATAATCACTTGGATCAGTATCTAAAAAAATTTATCTGACACTTGTTGACTGGGTTAGTCCGACTGAGCTGATGCCCTTTTTCATTGGCCCGAGAGAAAAACTCCTCAATGATACACAAAACATACAATATAGAATATAAAACAGTACAATAATTACAATAGTAAAACCATAGTTTACAACTTAACATGTACTGTCTTTTGACTTGCAGGTTTTTGTTGAACAGCATAAGTTAGTAGAGAATTAGTTTGATTATGCAATCAGAAGCAGAGTTAACTATTTACAGGGTATTTTTCATTACACACTGGCAGTATGCTAGGTGTGAGGCTATGGATACTTATGACTAAGGGTGGAAGTCTGACATGGGACTCCAATCACAGACAGGAGGAATGGGGAAGCCAATACGTAACATTTACAGCTATGAAGACGCAAAGCAGGTGCACGGCATACTTAAAGGCAAATGGATAAAGATGAAGAAGGAATCCTATTGCTAGCATAAAAGAGCACTTCCAGGGGACTGTGATCACCTATACATTTGTTTCAAGTGTTGATGATTAAAAATAAAAAGCACTTACCATTAAAATTCATAGCAGAAGGTCAAAAACAGCAGCATCCCATACAGTTATTGATAAGTTTTCTAACAGTTGTAGTCACTTGAACTTCTTAGCTAACATGCAGTAACAGTCTCCATCTTTTCTCTGCAATCCAAATCTGGCTGCTTTGATACAGCACACTGACAGGTCACGATCAGGATGGTGCACTGGGTGGAACCAAACAAGAGCAGGGGTATCAACAGCACAGTACATTCAAAAAGCTGGCCACTTTATGCAGTCTTCCCTACTGCTGCCAGAAATGATAAGTTTTGGGAAAAAAAGGCAGCCAAGTATTTTATGCACATGACTTATTCTAGCAAGTACCATTATGAGAGACAACGAGCACATATCTACTGCTATGCAAGGAAATGTTTTGGGGGGAGAATACGATTGTTTTAGTTTTGATGTTTAAAAACAATACTGAGGTTGTATGCCAGTTTTCAAGAAAGATAAATCCAAGATGGAGGTTTTCTGTTACTTCTGTAATGGAATCTCCAGAAAAAATGGGAAAGAAGTTAAAACACTACGAATGAAATTTATCACAATACGCTCATGTTATTTTTGAATGCTAACAATAATGAGTCAGGAAATAATTCCTACACCATGCTCCTACAAATTACTTTTGGTGTGAAGAGCACATCATTCTATTTTATTACTTGTGTTCTTTTGCTGAGATACACACCAAACTAAAGATGCTTTGACCAAGACCTAATAGGTATCATGAAGATCCAAAGGAGCATTAAATGACTTGATTGCTAAATGCGTATAAAAACAGAGCTGACTCCATGGTCTAAACAGAAGTCATGCTGACTTATGTTGAGAAGTCTAATGTTAGTTACCTGCTTCATAAGTTAATTACAGATCACCTTTCAAGAAGCTTAGCAAAAGGGGAGGGGGGTATGTAATGCCATGGGCCTGTACTCAGTAAAAGAGGCAGAGCTGCTGCCCTTAGGGAGTGGTAAAACTGGAATATTTTTCTACTGGAAGGCTGAGCTGTTATTTGTCCCAAATTACCTGGGAATACCCAATTTTAAGCTTAAATAAACTTAGTTCCCTTAAAGCCTGATTTACGTGCAAGTGTACCCGAAAATCTGCCATAAAGCGACCTCTGTTCTGGCTGTAGACATCTCAGCCAATCAGAGAGTCACCTTACTGCATCTAATTTGCATGCGGCCAGCCACTTTCATTTACAGAATAACTGTTAGTATGCAGAAGCAGCTGCATCAGACTTTCTGTGCTTTAACTGTTCAATTAGATCCTCTACACAATCTTTTTTTCCTCATATTTTATTTATTTAAGTGCATATCAGGTTGGGTGGGTAGAAAGTCAAGATTCTGCTGATGTCTACAATGAAGTCTTGCATTTCGATTTTATTAGATGCTCTGGGATAAAACTGCCCAGTCATAAAAAGCAATTTTCAGCTGCAACCAAAAATTATTCTTAGGCGCATTATGTGAATGATGTCAGCTCATCTTCCTAACCGCATGTTACACTATGCTTATTTTTTCACTATGCATGAGCATGCCCTATTAAAAGTTTTCACTAAACACACACACACACACACACACACACACACACACACACACACACAATTAAGCATTCTAGGCACAAGAGACCAACATTATGATTATATGCCTTGCTTAGAACTTAAATCTTCATTTGATCTTCAACCTGTGGGACAGAGTCCTCAGCTACTAACATCTGGGTGGCCCTCATGGAAGGATATGCCGCAGCACTGCAGAGCCAAAAGATGTCCTACTACTGGATACAATGTCTAATTTGTAATGTGAAATGAAGGTATGAGATGAGGACCAAGTAGCTGCAGAACAAATATCATCCAGCGACACCCTGGACCAAAAAGCCACTTAAGTGGCCATGGACTTGGTGGAATGTGCTTTTACCTGACCCGGAGGGGAAATGCCTTTGTCAGAATAAGCCCGAATGACACACTGGGAAATCCAACGAGCAATGGTTACTTTAGTAATTGGCTTTCCTAAGAAGGGTTTTGAATAAGAAACAAATAACTGGTCAGATTTTCGAAAGGACTTTGTCCTGTGTAGATAAAATCTCAATTGTCTGCGTACATCCAACAAGTGTAATTTATATTCACCCTTGCTCTGAAAGTTAGGAAAGAAAATAGGGAGATTAATAGTTTGGTTAATGTTGGCTTCTGATGCCACCTTAGGAAGAAAGGACGGATTAGTGCACAGGGAGACCCTGCCTTTATGGAAAATCATGTATGGAACTTGATAGATCGTGTCTGAAGTTCTGACACTCTCCTAGCAGATGTAATAGCCACCAAAAAGGCAGTCTTCCAGGACAGGTACTGCAAGTCTATCAAGGCTGCGGGCTCAAAAGGAGGAGAGACTAAAGCTTGTAATACAAAAGTGAGATCCCACGGGGGCGTAGGATCCTTCACCGGAGGCCTTAAAAGAAAGGTACCCTTAAGGAAGGTCTTGCAAAGTCTAGAGGAAGCTAATTAAGACATATTCTCCCCCACATGGAAATTAGAAATAGCAGACAGTTGTACCTTAGCTGGCACCTTGATGAAAAATCCCTGACAAGAACTCTATGACTGCTGAGACTGGAGCTGTAAAGGGATCTACATCCCACTGAGAAGCCCATATAGAGAATAGTTGCCACTTATTATGATATAGTCTGCGGGTGGAAGATTTGTGAGCTGCTACCACAATGGTTTTCACCAAAGAGGATAAACCAGGAGTCTTAATAATCAAGGGATCCAGAGCAGCCAAGCTGTGAGCTTCAGACTGCCCAGATCTGGGTGAGGAATTCCCGAGGAGTGTGAAATGAGATCCAGAACCGGATTCAATATCCATGGTGGAACTACTAGGTGAGACCAAAGGGAAGGGAACCAGACTTGACGAGGCTAGAATGGGGCAATGAGGATTACTGCATTCCCCAGCTTGCAAGCTTTCTGTAGAAATTAAGAAGTGAGAGGTAATGGAGGGTAAGCATAAAGAAGACTGGGAGGCCAAGCATGTACCAGAGTGTCTCTGGGGACTTCCCCCTGAAGGGGTTTCAGAGTGAAGAACTCGCTGCATTTTGCATTAGAAGGAGATGCGAAGAGATTGCAGGAAGGCCACCCTCACTAGAGAACGCTCTCTTCTGCTACTAAAGGATTCAGAGACCACTCATAAGGCACCAGAATAGTCCTGCTGAGCCTGTCCACTAGAATGTTGGACTGTCCCGGAATGTGCATTGCCACCAAAAAACGGCCGGTGGAAATCATCCATTCCCACACTCTCATGAGTTCTTGACAAAGGGGGTAAGATCTAGTTCCTCCTTATTTCCTGATATACCAGACCACTGAGATGTTGTCCGTCTTTATTGCAATAGTCCCTAGAGGAAGAAGGGCATGTAGAGCTTGCAATGCTAGAAGCACCACCCTCAATCTCCAGGATGTTGATATGCAAACCGGTCTCAGAAAGGGACCACATGCCTTGGACAGTCCTTCCCAAGCAAAGCCCCCCCATCCCAGCTGGGAGGCATCTGTGGTCACCGTGGCTTTGGGAAGGGGCGGAAGAAAGGGATGTCCCCTGACACGATCCGGGGAAAAAATACACCATCGAAGAGAGTCCCTGCAAACCCGAGAGATGCGGACTGGATGAGAAAGAGGGAAATCTAATGGGGACCACTGTACTGCCAGTGTCCACTGAAGGATTCGCATGTGAAGGCAAGCAAGGGGTAAGACAGTGATTGTGGTCGCCGTGGACACCACTGCTCATAGAAGATGAGTTTGGAAAATGTGCAAGACATGAACTCTGAGATTGTGCACCCTTTCTGGGGTGATGTAAACTTTCATCTGGATTGTGTCTAGCCAATTGCCAATGAACTCTAGAACCTGAACCGGAATCAGCAATGATTTGTTGATATTGATGGTGATGTCCAAACTGTTCGGTAATAAGAGGAAATAATCCCTGACTCGGCAAAGTAGAAGCCTGGTGGAAGCCGCACGGAGCCAATCGTCCAAGTAAGGATAGACCTGAATTCCCTGAAGCCTCAGGTGAGCTGCTACAACTGCCATCAGTTTGGTGAACAGCCTGAGGGCTGTGAGGAGACCAAAAGGGAGTGCTCTAAACAGATAATGATTGGCTCCCAGCCAGAAGCAGAGAAACCTGCGGGCGCGCCTGTCCATCTTGATATGGTAGTATGCGTCCCGAAGGTCGATCAAGCACATCCAATTGTTTTTCTGCAGGTAGGGCAGAACAGACTGAAGAGTGAACATCTGAAATTTCTCCTTGGCTACTGACAGGTTCAAGGTGGATACATTCAGATGGGTCTTAGGTCCCCCGTCTTCTTTGGCACTAAAAAGAACCTGGAATAAATGCCCAATCCGGATTGTTCTAGGGGGACGGGTTGGATGACTCACTTTCTTAGCAGCTGGTCTATTTCTAGTGCTGCTGCCTCCCTTTGCGCGGGTGAAACGTCTGGGATGTGTTTTGGGGGGGGGGTGTATTGGTGAATGGGATGAAGTAGCCTCTGGATATGATTTGCAACACCCAACGGTCTGATGGACTCCCATGATGCTGGGTGTAGCGAAAAATGACCCCCGACTGCCTCCAGAGATGAGCAGTTGGGTAGCCCCTCAGAGCTGCTGCATGGGTCTGTCTGAGAAAGGTTCTTGATACCTGAAATTCCTCGGACTCCCTCTGCCCCTTGGGCAGTGTCTGTCATAGCCCCAACTGCCTCTGGGGAAGGTGAGTCCTGAGTGTCCCAGGAGGACTGAGACCTACCTTTTATTACTTAGAATTGAAGGTCTTTAACACCAGACTACAGGATGAAACTCATTAAGATTTCATGGCCTTAATCTTCTTTTTTGCAGGACACATCGAACTGTTCTTAGATCCTGCTTTGAAACTTTGGTTTTTTCACTCTTCAAATTCTTTTCTGTCACATGCAAATCACTTATTTTCCTATTACCACCACCAAGAATTTCCACTTCTTGCATTTTAGAATTTATAAGACATGTAAAACATTTTCTTCTTCACTGCGAGATCCCTATTTTCAGATGTGATGCAAATAGGCGCCAGCGGGATTCAAACCTAGTTTCTTTCAAAAGCCAAAGCTGCATTAAATCGATTAATTTGCCAGTGCATATTAGTGATTCCACCAGGAATTCAGTTGTCTAAAAGTAAGCTCGAGAAGCGCCACCCGTGGCCCTTAGACAATGCGTGAAAAGTCCAGTACTTGGAAGCTTTTGAAACATCAGACCTTTAAATGAACCCTAACTCTAGACAGGGTAACCTGGTGATGGTTATTTCTGCATGCAACTGCTTATAAAGAGTTGTCAGTGCTGCATTTCTTAAACTACAACTCTTAAGTACATTACTCTGTTAGATCCCAAGTTATATCCCCCTATTTCAAAGTGCAGATTGTGTTTTACTGCAGTCTGAGTAAGGTCTGTGTAATATGTTTGCCGGATTTGCCACTCCCTTTTAACATTTCAGTAAGGCATGCAATGTTACCAGTCGAAATCTTACTTCTGAAACAGCACGAGGAATACAGTTAATAAAAGGAATGCAAGGAAGTTTAAAAAAAATAAAAACTCTACTTAGTTTGGGGACCAAATTAATGTATGCCTCATACTTTTGGTCTGTTCTGCATATAAGTTTTGGTATTCTGGAGACAAACCAATGAGGGTTTAAATAACTGATCATGTGTGGACACTTCCATTAATGTGCTTATGAAAGATGTAAATCTTATGTTAATTAGGTGTCCCTGACTTTAAGACCCTGTGTCCCTGAATCTCCAATCTGGAGGTTGAGAGGTATGCTGGAAGGCCACCATTCTTTCAGAAAAGCAAACTTCCATTTAGTAGAAGTGATATTAGCAAAGCGAAAGTATTAGCAGCTAACATGAAAATATTGCTGGTCATGAATCAGATGCAGCAGAATCAGATTTCTTTTGTGTGTTTGTTTCTTAGCAGCCTTGTGATAAATTTTATAGTAAAGCGTCAGTAAGTAAAATAGTGACAGTAGAGGACTCTGTACTATTCATTACAAAGTGAGAAGCATGTAAGTCTTAAAAAATATTTTTGAAAGACTCAGAAGAATCTGATGGAGAACAATGTGTTGAGGACACGGAAGGGGTGACAAGTTTTCCCAGTGAGTGAAGTCCAGATATTCATGTAATACTTTACTAAAGATGTTTTGTTAAAATGAATGTTTTTTTTTATGAAAAAAGTAACTGCTATTACATGCAGTAATTTACATTTATTATTTAACTGCCCTTCTGATGAGTGAGCCAGGTTATTCTTACATGCATCACTGGCCCAACATTGCAAATCTTGCCCTAGCAATGCACATATCAGACCAAAAGTGGATAGGCTAAGCAGCTAAAATCTAGGAGACCTAAAAAGATGTCAGTCGCTCTTTAAGCCAGTTCTCACCACCACCACTGATCAACTGACCATGAGACAGGGAATAAATGAGCTGATATATCAAAGAGCAAATTAATGGACAACAGGACAACAAGAGATGACAATTATTTGCTGCCTACTTTCCAGAAGAGCAATCTTACAGGTTGCTGTATCAAGTATAAATTTCCCAAAAACATGTTTTTTAAAAACATCTTTAATAAACACATTTTAAAAAGTGTTCATACACAGAGTTATGGAAAACAAGCTAGAATAGCATTTCCTTTATTTTCATGCAGTTTTAACAATTTTTATTCATTCCAGCATTGCATAAATTGCTCAATTCCTGCCTTCCATTAAATTCCACTCCGCCTCTGAAACACCATTCTGCATGTGTTGTTTCTACAAATTACATTAATTTCTATGTAAATTGTTCCTTCCCTTTTCTAAAGATTCCTCTTCAAGTTCTTTTAACTCGTTTACAATATTCAGTGCTTCAGTGACAGATGGTACATATTTCGCTTTTCATTTTCAAGTAATTGCCTTTTTTTGCTCCCAGTGGCATTCAACATTTTAAGGTCTTACTATGTCTGGACAATTCAGTTCTTGTATCCCAAATAAAAAAAAAAAAATTAGCTCCTCCAACATTTCTGACATGGCATTTTGTAGGGAAGTGTGAAAACCTGCCATTTAGTTACAATCCCCAATTACCTCTCTCCTAGCCATCAAACCTCCACCATTTGCAGTCTACCTGAGGAAGTTGTTTTTTTCTGAATGTTGCTTAGGGTACAACAATATCTCTGCAAACACTTCTGAAGAAAAGCCCTAAATTTTCTGGATTTTGTTGCATACTTGCAGCCATACAGATATCCTCTCACATTATGTGTTTCCATTTGCTCTTCCCAACATTTCCTAACCTCCTCTGATTCTTAAAGTTGTCATGCAATATTTATATGTCCAACTAAGTATCTGTCCCTTTTTGAATAGCAATCTCTGTTCTACACTCAGCTACAATCAATACCAGAGCTGTGCTTTCATTTAACAACATTCTGTCCCCTTCTCTTTGCCTATACTGTGTTACCAATCCCTGGTAAGGCAGTCTCCAACATGCAGTCTAAATTTCTGCTTAGCAAAGTAGAAGCCTGGTGGGGGCCGCAAGGAGCCAATCGTCCAGGTAAGGATAGACTTGAATTCCCTGAAGCCTCAGGTTAGCCGATACAACTGCTTTCACTTTGGTGAACACCCTGGGGGGGGGGGGAGAGACCAAAGGGGAGGGCTCTGAAATGACAATGACTGGCTCCCAGCCGGAAGCAGAGAAATCTGCGGGAGCGCCTGTCCATCTTGATATGGTAGTATGTTTCCTGAAGGTCGATCAAGCACATCCAATTGTTTTTCTGCAGGTAGGGCAGAACAGACTGAAGAGTCATAGTCTTCTTTCAGCTTTTCCCGGTTAGGGGTCGCCACAGTGGATCACCTGTCCACTCATAATTGGCAGTGGAGTTTTACAGTTCCGAGTTGCCAGCCCGACGCCCAACCTAACACAGAAGGCACACACACATACTCACACCTAGGGCCAATTTAGAGTGTCCAATCCACCTACTGCATTGTCTTTGGGATGTGGGAGGAAACCGGAGGAAACCCACACAACCACAGGGAGGACATGCAGACTCCGCACAAAAGGCACCCCAGCCGAGAATTGAACCGGAGAACCTCTTGCTGTGAGGTGGCAATGCTATCCGGTGCACCACCGCGCTGCCCGCAGAACAGACTGAAGAGTAACCATCTGGAATTTCTCCTTGGCTACTGACAGATTCAAGGTGGATAGATCCAGAATGGGTCTTAGGTCCCCCGTTTTCTTTGGCACCGAAAAGAACCTGGAATAAATGCCCAATCCATATTCGTCTAGGGGGACACGTTGGATGACTCGCTTTCTTAGCAGGTGGTCTATTTCCAGTGCTGCTGCCTCCCTTTGTGCAGGTGGAACACCTGGGAGGCATTCTGGGGGGAAATGTGTATTGGTGAATGGGATGAAGTAGCCTCTGGATAGGATTTGCAACACCCAACGGTCTGATGTTACAGACTCCCATGCCGCTGGGTATAGTGAAAGGCAACCCCCGACTGCCACCAGAGATGAGCAGTCGGGCAGCCCCTCAGGGCTACCATGCAGGTCGGTCTGAGAAAGGTTCTAGAGACCCAAAATTCCTTGGACTCACTCTGCCTCTAGGGCGGCGTCTGTCATATCCGCCCTCTACTTCTGGGGGAAGTTAAGTCCTGAGTGATTCGGAAGGACTGAAATTTCCAAAAATCACATCTTCTTTGTCCCTCAATGATTCCTTGAAAAGGATCTTTGAGGGGCCATGAAGCAGATCCCGATAGCAAACAGTGTCTTCCCATCCTTCTCACTCTGGACTAAGGTGTCACTAACTGTTTTCGCAAACAGGGAAGAACCATCATATGGGGCATTGGCAAGAACACCTTGAAAGGTTCCAAGAATTGACACAGCCGGTGCCAGGCATGACACCTCATGGCAACGCCAGAATCAGCCGCCCTAGTGGCTCCTTCCATAGCATGGGAGAGAAGATGCACGAACATGTTCGCTACCCCTTTTAGAGTGGCCATCCATGTGGAAAACACCTTCTTGCTTTCCGCCAATATGAGCTCTAGGGATGACTCAGCGACCTCCCTTACTAGGTCTTGCTGCAATCGGATGACATGTGCCATGTAGTTCAGCACTCTTGTAGAAAAGGCTGCTGAAGCATACACCCACCTCCCTAGACGGTCCATGGTCCTGGACTCCCAGTCAGGAGGATGGACCATAGAGCTCTCCTGTGCGAGCTCTTTTTTGGTGGCAGCGGCCACCACCATGGCATCCACAGGGGACCCCTTGTTCCAGCTAGTCCTGTCTGATGGGGGGCTCAATACTTTATCAGGACATCTGGGAATAGACTTCCATGGTGTCCAGTTTCTTCCACGCCCAAGATGTAATGAGGTCCACAAGTGGATCCGCGGGAGGGGACACCCAGGAAGTAGATGGGCCTGTTCTGAATGGCTCTAGGAACACTGACTCATCCGAGGTTGGTTTTTGGGCAGATGCCCCCCCCCCCCCGGCAAAGGAGTTCCATGATGTCTCCAAAGGAGACATCCTCAGGGGGTGATAGGGGGGAACCTTCCCCTTCCTCCAAGTCAGTGTCGTCAGTGAGGGACTCAGAAGAGGAATCCAGGTGTCTCATTTTGCACGTCCATTTGCGAGGAACCTCCTCAGTGGGACTCTCTGGGAGGAGCTCGCAAACCTCTTGCTGCTCCCACAGGGGGGGGGGGTGGGCTTCCTGAGGCAAACTCTGCACAGGCTGTTCTTGAGATGGTAGGAAGGACGGGGCCATACCCAAAGCAGAGGGAGTTGGGGCAGAGTCCCAAGACGAGATGGTCAGAGGTCTCTAAAAGCTTGAGAGAACCCTCTACACCACATCAAAGGCCGATGGGGAACAGACATCCTGAGAGGTGGCAAAGGGAGACGTTCCCACTGGACTTAATGGGGGAGTCGGAGGCGAGACAGCTGGGCCAAGAGGATGGCTGTGCTCCGACAAGCTCGGCACCGACAACACCCTCATTGGATCCGACACCGAGGCTACGGCTCGGAGAGCTTGGATCTGATCCGGTCTGATCCAACGCACTCATGGCAATGGCTGGCATTGTGGTACAAGGTACCAGTAGTGCTTATTTCCTGACCCTGATAGTTCTCTAATTCAAAGACTCCAAAACCGACGGTCGGAACGGAGAAGGAGTTGCAGGGGTGAAGAAAGGCTGACAGCTCCCTGCTCTGGATGGAGAGGGAGCTGGCAAGACTCCCATCTGGATCTGGGTGGGGAGGAACTTTCACATCATCCTGTCCATCTCTGCCTTGCTAAGGCTATGGGTGGATCAGGGGGAGGAAGCTACCGACACCATCCAGGAGTGCCGATGAGGGGAAGCTCTGGACGGTGGTCTAGAAGTCTCCAACTCCTGGGAGAACCTGGTTGATCGAAGATGAGGAGAACTAGACCTAGGAGGGGTCTTGGATTTTGCAGGAGGCCTCGCCGGGGCCGAGCAGTCTGGGGACCACTTCCTGGGTATGTCCTTTCTGTGCTTCTCTCCTTCCCAGACCTCATGGTGGGAGTTTGAGTCCCAGAGGCCTGGGAAGGAAAAGAAGCAAAAGAAGTAGTGGCCAAAGCTATGGTTACGGGGATGGCCGTCCCCGATGGGGGAAGCAGACCCTTCATCACTAGCTTAGCCCTCCTGTCCTTAAGGGCCTGGGGGTTGAAACCCGTGCAAATAGGACAGAAGGTAAGCAAATGGGCCGTGCCCAAACACACTACGCACAGAGTGTGGCCATTGGCTGGGGAGAGCTTATGGCCACACTCTGTGCACTTCCTAAAAACTGGATTGGGGGTCTCAGCCATAATAGAAAACAAGCACTCAAAGGCCCTCACACACACACACACTCATAGCAAGGACAGAGAGGCCAAGGGAGAAAGAACTACAATAACAACTGCTTTTTATTTAAACAACAACCGATGAACAGCGCTGGTAGGAGATGTTTAACGGAGAGGACAGGAAGAAACTACACTAACCCTGGCAAGGAAATAACTTACCCAAGAAAAATGCTATGAGCTCTGCGACCATGATGCGTAGCTTTTCAGCAGCAAATGAGATCTGAGGGAAGGAAGGAGGTGGGGGCATTATGGGTAAGAGGAGGAGCTTGGAGCTCGGATCAGATGCTAGTGATGCAGCCATCTCAGATACAATTCGGATCCGTAAACCCACAGGTTGAAGATCAAATTAAGTCAACTACTTCAGATCCCATTTTATCTTTCCCTCTCAAGATGTCTGTGCTCTAAACTTTAGTTACTTTAGTTACTTTGCTAATTTTCTCCAGTAAATTACAGCACTCTCTTGCCTACTTTCTACATCCCTACTTGCAGTCATCCTTATTAGTAAAAATCTCTCTGAATTCCCTTGTTGCTTTAATTATTTAAATACTTTCTGCTATTTTATGAATATAATACTCTTGTGTGGTTGTTATTCTCCTTAATCTTAATTCTCTCCTTACTTCTCAGACTCCTCCCATTTCATCATCAACCCTTTCTAGTTCATCTTATAACCTTTTGCTTGTGTAAACAACCTTGACAATCAATGGTAAAAACACAGAAGAACTCAGGTACAACCAAGGTTTCCAGTTTCAATTGAAGTTTTAATGTTAAAACATAAGCTCTTTTGCAGGGAAATCTGCTTCATCAAATGCTAATAAATACAACTTAAATGTGCTTCTTTTTATACAACCTCTAGCAAGTAATAGTCACATGATACAAATTAGCTAAAAAACAATTATCATAGGGTGTAACTTGAGCTTACTACCCTACTGAATGAAATTTGTGCGCGTGTGTACATAATTTACTGCTATAGCCATTTATTTTACCTTCATTTATTTTATATCCTGACTTGAAACTGTCTCATAATATTCCACAACACTGTGACATCATTTCCTGTATTTATCAAGTACTAAAAAATACAATCATTGAGTAAATCAAACTTTTTTTGATTACCATACAAGTTATATCCTTGAATTTTGAGTCCCTTACTTTCTTTGTTAATGGCTCTAAATACAAACCATAGAACAAAGGGGAAAAGAACACTTCTCCCTTGTACCTCTGTTGAAACTCAGCTTGTCATACAGGAACCCTCCCACCTTAATTATTGACTAAGCCTTCATAAATCCTCTTAACTCTATTTTTCTAGCAGGGATTGCAAATACTACCCTTGCTCTACTCTAAAAATCTCAAATGACTTTATTGAATGTTTTCTCTGCATCAATACCCAAGAACAGCAGTGTTTTCTTATAATCTGCTTCCATCTGGATCATCACTGTTCTATTAATGTTGTCAAATGTTTGCCTCCTCCCCTTCCCCCTAAACACATACATGCACAAAACCACATTTTCTTAGCTAGTATAAACAAAACAGTTTATAATCAGGGTGTAAAACTGAAATGGGTCTATATGAAGCTGGGGTCTGAAGAGTCTTGAACCTCTTTGGTTAATACAGACACCACAGATTTCTTACAAGATGATGGTACTTTCCCCCTTTTTGAAAACATTGTTAAAAAAAAACCTTCCAGATCATTATCACAGATCATGTTGATACTGGTTATGTATCACTATTTTTCTCTTGACTTTTCCCATCTTAGCTATTAGTTATTGGGCCCCATCTTCCTCCAATACTGCAATAATTAACTCTTCCATAAATATTTCAATCTGTGTCTTTCCTTGGTTTTCACATCTCATTACTTTATACAGATTTTCATAAAAACTTGCAAAATATCTCTAATACTTCTGCATGATCTGTGGTTATTTTTCTTGTTAAATGTTCCCGATGACTGATGACAACCATTTGCAATTTCTGCTGCCTGAGTCATTGTTCTAAACATTTTTGTGCTCTGGAGCTATAAAAATAGTTGCTTAACAGAAACATTTCTAAACTCATGCATATTATTCAAATATTCCCTTATTTTCCATTTAGCCCTTTGCAATTGGTCCTCGTATTGTTCTGTGAGAGTCCCCTTATTCTACACTACTTCAACTTTTGTCAACATATCTAAAAATTCGTATTACTTTCCATTTTATCCCACTCACTGACCATCACTTCTGAAGAAATGTACATATTCCCTAATAACTCTTGAATCATTTCCACTACCCAATTTCCTTAAATTCCTCTATATTTAACAGGTAAGTGCCAGTGTCTCATTTTACTTCATTATACCACATCTTTACATTAGTTTTTAATGGTGCATAATCTGAAACAGCTACTGGATATGTGTCAAAGTTTTCAATTAACTACACATGCTCCCCTAAGATAAAATTTATAACATCCAACCTAGCCAAGCTCCTGTACTTTGGACAATAATATGTAAATTCTGAGTTCCCACTACTGAATTCACTTATTCTAAACCATTCTTTAACATTTCTTCAGAACACTACCTCTATGTTATATTCTTCCTTCCTGGTCCCCCTGATACATCCTCACTATTGTCCAACAAAAAAACAAAAACAAACTGGAAAATAAGTAAAAAGGCTAGGAAAAGCCTCACAGGAAACCAAAAAAAAAAAACACGTCAATGTATAACGTTCAAACCAAGACTTTATTAGCATTTTGGTCCATCAACAGTGAACTTCATCAGATGATACATGCTTAAAGACTCAGTGCTTTATACAAAAAATGCTCCAATCAGTGTTCACCATTTCTATATCAATTAACCCCCCCAACAGCATTAAAAAAGCATCCTATAAAAATAAATCAAATACATTTAATACATTCTAATACTTTAAACTTTACCTTATCCATCAGTTTTAAAAGAGTTAATCAATAAAAAACTTTACAATTTTTACTCACAAAAACACACAACCAAAATTACAATTTTCATCTGTCCAGCGCTTTCAGCTTCAACAAGCAAGAAATAGAACAGTAATCTTTTAACCCCGGCCATCTGAAAGCATTAAGCCTTAGCTGCCATAGGAGTTCTTTTTTCTCTAAGAGGAGATCAGTAGGGCCACCTCTTGGTCCTAAAATAATTGCATCTATAGCCATGTACTTAAAGCTATGTCCTGGAAATTCCTTGGCATGTTTTGCCAAAGAGTTAACATCCAATTGTTTTCTAATGCATATTCATGTTCGTAAATCCTGTCTCTAAATCTGCAATTGGTTTTACCAACACAGGAACATGGGCAATGCTGCCAGCTAGCTAAATAAATTACCCCCTTAGAATTACAATCAAATTTGTAAGTAATACAGCACTCCTTTCCATCCACTTGGAATATATCACCAGTGTTAATTTTTGAGCACCATGGGCATCTTCCACATCAGCCCATTTGAGGGTTCCTGTCAATAAGTGCTCTGCTCCCATTCTCCAAAATTGACTTAAAATTTATTCCCCTCCTAAAAACTATTCTAGGGGTAGATCCAAATTTCTCCCTGAAATGGCTTTCCTCCATAAGGATAGCCAAATTCTTAAATAAATTCCTATGTATCCCCCTGTTCAATATTAAATCGGGTGATAAACTGAGCATTGTTCATTGGGGAGAGTCTGGAGTTAGTCCCCTCGTCATTAGTTATAACCTCCTCACCGGGATCATTGCCTGGAACATGTGAAGACCCTAAAATAGGGTAGAAATACCCCATTTTTCTTTTAGAAACAACTTCATTCTTTAATTCAGTGAGCAATTGGGTGGGATACCCTCTCCTCTCAAACATAGCTATCAGAAAGTTCCTGTAAAAAATGATCATCCAAGGTAATCATTCTGGCAGCTCGTACAAGTTGCCCCTTGACCACTGATCTTTTTTGATGGACAGGGTTTGCAAGCAAACCAGAAAAAAACAATAACCCTAATGTATCCAGGCTACAAACTGCTACGAATGAAAACATTTAGAGACACCATCTCACTGACAACCAACTAGGGGTAAAGAAAGATACCCGGAATAGGTAAGACGTGTGGACCAGACTCTAGTCCTACTCGTTCTTCCAAACCGTGAGGGAGGGAAAGGGGGGAGAATGTAAAAACAAAGGCGAGATGAACACTCCACATGGAACGTTATGGTAAGAACATAACTTCTTTATGTGAAAGTGTTCAATCTCGCCGTTTGTTTTTACACACGGGTAGCGTCCCTAGCTCCGTCACCAGGAGTGACTCATGGAAGAACGTTCCTGAGCACAGTGGAACCAAAGGATGTCCTGTCTTTGGAGGCTTTGTCAACCCTATAATGAGTGATGAAGGTATGTGGTTTAGACCACGTGGCTGCTGCACAAATCGTGTCCAAAGGTAGGCAAGCTGCATGAGCCAAGGAAGTGGAGACGGACCTAGTAGAATGGCCTTTTGGTTTGGTGGGTAAGGCCTGGTTTGACTTAGAATACACAAAGGCTATGCAATCAGTAAGCCATTTAGAAAGAGTGCGTTTTGTAACTGCCATGCCCTTTACATTATCTGCAAATGCAACAAAAAGTTGATCTGTTTTTCTGTAGTCTTTAGTCCTGTCTAAATAAAATCTGAGTTGCCTGTGGACATCTAACTTGTGCAACATATATTCCAGCTTACTGGTATGGTTTTTAAAGAAAGTGGGGAGTTCAATGGATTGATTAATATTTATGACAAAGCAAACTTTGGGAAGGAAGGACGGATTTGTTCGTAAAGAAACTCTATCTGGGTGAAAATTTAAGTAAGGAGGTTTAATAGACAGTGCTTGTAGCTCTGAAACTCTCCGAGCTGAATTAACCGCTACATGAAAGACAGTCTTCCAAGACAGAAATTTCAGGGGGCAAGAAGAAGCTGGTTCGAAAGGTGGTAACATTAGTTGTGACAACAACAAATTTAAATTCCATGGGAATAAAGGATCCCTGACAGGAGGTCGAAGATGGAAGGAACCTTTCATAAAAGCTTTACAAAGCCTGTGGGACATGATAGAAGAACCATTCTCACCAACATGAAAGTTGGATATGGCAGCCAACTGCACTCTTAATGTGGAAGTAGAGGCCCCTTCATGGAAAAGGATGGAAAGAAATTCTAGTATTTTATGTAAAGGAGCAACCAAGGGGTCCAAGTGTTGATTAGATGCCCAGTACACAAAGCGTTTCCATTTACTGTTGTAAAGTTTTGTGGTGGAAGCCTTATGAGAGGCAACCAAAATGCGCTGCACTGCCGGAGAAAGAAGATCAGACCTGGCTAGGCGGGAAGTGGAGCAGCCAAGCTGCTAGTTTGAGGGATAGAAGAGACGGGTGAAGAACTCCCAACGAATGCGTCAGTAGATCTGGTACTGGGTCCAGGATCCAAGGTTCCTCTGTTAGATGGGCTCGAAGAAAGGGGAACCATATCTGTCGAGGCCAGAATGGGGCTATGAGTATAATTGTCCTTTCCAGGTTCATGGCTTTCTGGAGAAATCTGGGAATCAAGGGAATAGGTGGGAATGCATATAGAAGACCCGGGGCCAATCGTGTATCAGTGCGTCCTGGGGACATCCCTGGAGGGGTAGAAGGGCAAAATAGCTTCTGCATTTGGCATTCATCGGGGAGGCGAATAGATCGCAGCAAGGCTGGCCCCATTTGCGGAAAATTCTCTCCGCCACTTGTAGTTTGAGGGACCACTCGTAAGGTAACAGGATGGCTCTGCTCAACCTGTCCGCAATGACGTTGGATGACCCCGGGATGTGCGTTGCTATCAGAAAGCGACCCGTGGACTCTGCCGATTGCCAAATTCTCATGGCCTCTCTGCATAATGGGTAAGATTTGGTTCCCCTTGTTTGTTTATGTACCAGACTACAGACATGTTGTCTGTCTGAACTGCTACTGTCCCTAGAGGTAGGAGGGTTTGAAAGTGTTGCAACGCTAGGAACACCGCCCTCATTTCTAGAACATTTATGTGCAGGTTGTACTCGATGTTGGACCATTCCCCTTGGACTGTTCTTCCCTGAAAAAGTCCCCCCCACCCTATCAGGGAAGCGTCCGTGGTTATAGTGGCTGTCGGATTTGGTAGAACAAATGGACGACCCATAGTGAGGTCCTGGCTGGACACCCACCATGAGAGGTCCCGTTTGCAGGAATCCGTTATCAGGATCTCGTACTTTAGGGGTAACTGTTGGAATGACCACTGCGTGAACAGTAGCCATTGGAGGAGTCTCATGTGCAGCCTTCCCATGGGAATCGCAATTAGGGACACTGCCATGAGACCCAAAACTTTCAACACCAATTTGGCCGGGGCTTTCCTGCACTGCAGCAGAAGAAGAACCTGTTCCTTGAGGGATGAAGCCCTTACTTGAGGGAGCTTTACTAATGTTAAATGGGTATCTAGGTCCGCTCCGATAAATGAAATATGCTGTGAGGGCAATAAGACAGATTTTTTGAAGTTTATGGAAATCCCTAGGTGGGAACAAAGGTTGACTGTATAGTTTCTTGCTTGTATGAGGAGACGCTCGGTGGTGGCGGTGAGGAGCCAGTCGTCCAGATAGGGAAACACCCGGAATCCTAGACATCTCAAGTGAGATGCTACCACTGCCATGCATTTGGTGAATACCCTGGGGGCTGAGGTGAGCCCAAAGGGCAGGGCTCGAAATTGAAAATGACTGACTCCCAGCTGGAAGCGCAGGTGATCTCTGGACGGTCTGGCCATCTTGATGTGGTAGTACGCGTCTTTGAGATCTATTGAGCACATCCAGTCGTCCTTCTGTAAAAATGGAAGGATCGATTGAAGCGTGACCATCCGGAACTTTTCCTTCTTTACGAAGGTATTGAGATTGCTGAGATCCAAAATGGGTCTCCAGTCCCCTGTTTTTTTTGAAACTAAAAAGAACCTTGAGTAAGTTCCGGATCCTTTTTGGTCCGCCGGGACTGGCTGAATGACTCTTTTTTTGAGCATCTTTGAAATTTCTATTGCTGCTTGGCCTTGCAGACGGGGTGGTACATCTGGAGACCTTCTGTGTTGGGGTGGAGTTGACATAAGGGGTATTTTGTATCCTCTGGTTACAATGCTTTTTACCCAGGAGTCTGAGGTGAGAGTTTGCCAGGCCTGTGGGTATAAAGCCAAGCGACCCCCCGACTGCCTCAAGAGCAGGACAGTCGGGCCTCCATTCAGGAGTGCTGGAAAGGCTTACCAGGGATAGTATCCCTGTCGCCTTGGTTCTGCGGACTCCCTCTGCCGCCAGGGCGGCGTCTTCCATGTCTGCCCCCCCCTCTGCCTCTGGGGGGGGGGTTCACTCTGTGTGGCCTGGAAAGATCCCTGAGTTCTACGGAACCACATTTTTCCGCCTCATTGCCCTTTGGGGTACGGTCTGGATGGAACGGAAAAACGGACTCCGACAGCAGACAGAGTCTTTCCTTCTTGCTCACACCGAGTTAATGTCTCTTTCACTTTGGGCCCAAAAAGAGTGGCACCATCAAAGGCGTTGGCGAAAAGAAGACTTGAAGGCTTCCGCAAAAGAGCACAGCCGCATCCAGGATTGTCTTCAGAGAGCAATCGCTGAAGCTGCGGCCCTACTCGACCCTTCAGCCGCATACGAGATGAGCCTCATGGACGAGTTCACTACGGAGGTAAGGGTGTTAAGTTGTGCTGTCAACTTATCTGAAACAGCAGCATCTGTGTTACCCTGGAGGGTATCTCTCAGCTCCTTGATGAGATCCCTCTGTAGTCATGTAAAATGTGTCAAATAGTTTAGCGAACGCATGGAAAAAGTCGCTGAACTAAAAACGCGCTTCCCGTATCTGTCCATAGTCCTAGAATCCTTATTAGGAGGATGAACAGAAGAGGAAGACTCCGACATCTCCTTTTTAGTGGCTGCTGCCACCACCATAGCGTCAATGGGGACTCCTTTTGTTAGGTAAGTCTTGTCCTGGGGGGCAGTAATGAACTTACTTGGCTTTCTAGGGACCGGTTCCACTGTGTCCAGTGTCTCCCACGCCCTTCGAGCAATTAATTCCATTAACTCATCGAAGGGCAGAGTAACCCAGGAGGTAGAAGGCTGAGCACCAAATGCCTTCAGCAACACTGACTCGTCCTCAGTGGGGGCTAGGGACTGCCAATCACCCCTCTGTTTTAATATCTCCAATATGTCCGCAAATGAGATATCTTCGGAGGGTGATTTTGGGGACCCCTCTGACTCCTCCAAGTCAGTGTCAGACGTTAAAGATTCCTGTGGGGAGTCTAAGTGCCTCCTCTTGCACAATCTTTTCCTCGGGACCTCATCGGAGGGGGATTCCGGTGAGGCCTCAGAGGAACAGGGGGCATCCTCTAGGGATGGCTGAGACAATGGTGCTCCACGCTTTGGATGTGTCGTGGGAACAGAAACAGAGAGCGGCTTCTTAGGGGAGGGAGAAGACGCGTCCGATGTAGTGGTTGTCTGTGTAGACAAAACCTTCCTCATGAGGTCAAAGGCCCCTGAACCTCGGGCCGAGGACTCTCCCGGTTCCGAAGAACATGGAAGAATCCGAGACACGGGGCCCATGGGTCTCGACCCCGAGGACGGAGCCGAGCCGATCTGCGCCGAGGCCCCGAGAGGGAGAGTCGGAACCGAAAGGTCGGTACGACTCTCGGTCACGGAACCAAGGAGAGATCGTCGACTCCGAGACTCACCTATCGGTTCCGATGGAGTCGAGGTAAGTGGTGTCGATCGTGCTATGGACGGTTTCAGCACCGATGGCTCCACTATCATTGGCTCATCCTCTTCCGGCTCCGAAGACTGGATGGGTCTCGAAGGAGGACCTGTTGGAGATAAAGGGAGGCCTTCTAGTTTCGACACCAACTGGGAGGAAACTGCAATCAACCTGGAAAGAGCCGTGTTCTCCATCAGTTTCTGCACGACACGATCCACATCAGTAACAGAAAGTGGTCTGGAAGAACGGGTCGAAGGAGCCGAAGATGGCACCGACCGAAGAATCGACGGTGGCGGTAGTTCCGACACCGGTTCCAAGACCTGGGGCTCAGTGAGAGACAAACGTTCGACGCTCGGCCCCGAAGTCTGTGGAACCGGCGAACGAACTTTGGAAGATGTACTCGGAGCCGATGACATGGGCTCCGACATCTTCGACCCCTTCGAAGACTTAGAAGCCTGGTCCGACTTGTCCAAGGCTTCTTGAAAAGCAGGCTTAAGAAGCCCCCTATCAATAAGTTTCCTGCGTCTATCTGTCATGACCCTCCCACTGAGGGAATGGCAAATGGAGCAATCCTCTTGCAAGTGGAGAGGGCCAAGACAGTAGACGCAGGAGGTGTGGTAGTCAGTGATGGACATTTTCTGTCCACACTGGCACCTTTTGAACCCACTTTTAGCTTTTTCAGACATACAGAAGAAGTGAGGTAAAAAAAATTCAAGAGAATTAGAAGTTAGAAAGAGGTAGGCCCCAAAGGGAAACCTATAGAAAAGTACTAACAAAATAACTATAGCCACACACACACACACACACACACACACACACACTATAGTCAATAAAATACAAGTATTCACAAACAAAAAACTATAACTTTTAGGACTAACAAGAAGAAAAAAAGACCATCTTATCTGTCAATATTCTTAAACTCTGGTCTGAGCTCTCTAACGTGATGTGACCTGTTGCAGCGGCAAACTAGATCTGAGTAATGGCAGGGAGGATTGTGGGATATAGCCTGGTCTCGAGCTTCTCTTAGATGCAGAGCTTTGCTATGCGGCCGACTCGGAGCCGAGGATCGGCTCCGAACCCGTGTGTAAAAACAAACGGCGAGATTGAACACTCTCACATTGTATTCTATGAAACTATTGAATTGGGTTTCATCACCCTTCCATACTACAAACAAATCATCCAGATATTGTAAATATAGTTGGATACTACCCGAGAAAGTACTATTAAAAATAAATCTGTGTTCCCATGCTGCCATAAATAAGTTAGTGAACACTGCTCCACAAGGGGAGCCCATTGCTACTTTAAACTTAAAACTTTTTGTTTTAATTTGAATTATTAGCATACTGTTGTATGTTTGGGGCTGAAATATGGATTGTGTGAGTCTCGTCCTGGTGGGCAAAGGAACCAGCAAAAACATTATTGTATCGTTTCCTGCCCCATATTGAGATTGTGGTGGAGCAGGATAGGCTTGACCTTTAGCATAACCGCTATCTCTTTGCAGTTTTTTCACCTTATTGGCCCCCAACTGCTGGATATGCTGTTCGATGCTATTAAAAATGCAGGCATACTCAGATTCATATGGTCATAATCATTATGTCACTTAGTAGCTTTGTCTAAATCAGACAGCTCTCTGTTCAGTTCATTTAGCAATTTAGTATTATGGTGAACCATAATCTATAATAGTTCACAACCAGCTCTATCAAAAAAGCAGTTTTGTTTTGGTTTCCTGTGAGGCTTTTCCTAGCCTTTTTACTTACATTCTTACTACTGTAAATGAGATTATAGTCCTGACCCACGAATAATATTGCTTGCTGAAAGCTGATTATTTCTCCCAAAATGTTTATTAAGCTGCTTAACTCAATCAACCCTAATAGTGCCTTTCTGCATACTTCTAATTCACGGCATCCAGATATTTTTTAGGTCTGAATTCTTTACATGACTTACCAGCTAATAATGGGCAGTATTAGAAAGTGCAAGGACTTATTTGGATATGGATAGCAATAGAGCAGTTAAAGTGTTTTTAGTCTATTTAGTTTTATACATGTCAGGCATCATTTTATCAACCATAGGAGAAGTTGTGGATAGCAATTAATAAAAAAACGAAGGATTCAATCTGGGAGGGGTAGATGGCAAGAGTCAAGTGGGATAAGCTGATTCTTCCAATAGAACAGGGCAATTTGGGATTACCCGATCTGTAGGGGCATTTCAGAACTACACAGTTACAGCTCCTACATATAGCACAAGCAAAAACTCATATAATTCAAATTGGAAAGGGATGATGATGAACAGGGGTGAAAGCTCAATAAACAAGGAGAGACTGGGATTTTGGATGAAGATCCTTAAGGAAAATGATAACCATACAGAATATTACATTCATAAAGTAGCAGAAAGTATTCTAAGAACTAAGGCAACACGGGAATTGAGAAGAGAGATTCTGCCGACAGGGGTGACTGCAATTAGGGATACAGACAATGGGCAAGGGGGGTGGAATTTACTGGAGAAAATTGGAAAAAGAACCAAGGAATTAGGGGCAAATAATCAGAGAGGGAAGTGTAAAAGAATGGGAAGGGGACAGAATTTATTTGGGCTGCAGGCTGGAAATTGCCTTCCCTATCAAAGATTGGAGTATAGACAAAGAAAAAGGAATATGGGGATCCTAAGAGAAAGACCAGCACTAATAGAGGTTTTAGTAGACTCTAGAATAGAAGCTGCTGTTAAAAAAAGGAATAATTAGTTCAGCATATAAAAACTCCATGGCAACTATAAGAATCAATCAGAGGAGGTTAGAAAGGACTGGGAAGAGAGCCTGGATAATACACAAAGAAACAATGGTGAGATATATGTATGTGTCCCACATATGCAACAACGTCTAGAGGATTTAGGATCTTTACTTGAAAGTGTTTGGATAGGTCTTTGTATACCTCAAGTAGACTCCACAGAATTGTTTCTCTGGTAGACAGTAAACGTTGGATGTGTTGTGGGGAAGAAAAGAAGTAATTGGGAGCATACTGTCTGGGAGTGCAGGGAGATGGCAAACTTTAAAGATTCCCTGCAGACTACTCTGTCAGCGATAATGAATGAGCAAATTGGTGTAACTAAGGACATTATTTTTTTGAGCAATGGTACAGAATCGGAATGGCCTTGCTGAGTCTAATTATGGTGGCTGCCAAAAAAGCAATTACTAGAAAATGGACATCAAAGTCTAAACCAACTGTACTAGAAATGGTGAATATTGATAAAACAACTGGAACTGCGATATTTAGAAAAGAGTAAGAGCAAATTACATATAAAAAATGGGAACTATGGGAGAAACATATGCACAGGAGGAACAAGGTTTAAAAGAGTCAGGATTTGAATGAGCTAAGTAATGTTTGACATAGTTACTGGATAGATTATAAGTGATATATAATGTCTGCAACTAAAATTATGTCAATATGGTTTGTTTTTATTTATATAAACGCATGACTGCCTATGTCATACAAGATAATTTAATAAAGATGTTTCTTGCTTAAAAAAATATTAATCTGGGATATATTGCAGAAATTCATCACTTTTCATCATATATTCATATTTATATTCATATTTTTATAACTGAGAGCTCTTATTGAAGGGTATGGGGTGACATGCCACGGTGTGAGACAGAAAAACTCATTGTCAATGTCCTTTTACATTACACTATACCTGATATATTGCTAGCTGTTTGTAAGTAATTATAAATATTAAGTACATATGGAAATAAAGGACTTACAAACTATTGCAGGACATCACGTAAAACCTTAGATGTTGTCAAAGAAAGCTGTCTTTCAAATTTGCACTAAGTTTCACATTTGAGAAATATTCAGTGTTATCTATTTTGTTAATTATAAAATTAAACATATGTTTTCATATTTATGTAAATATCTCAATAAGTCATATGGAAGCTAATATCTGGTTAACAAAAATGTATGGTTTCCATGATATGTTAAATTGTCTGTGAAAGATTAGAGACAAATATAATTTTGGGTTTGTGAGTATTACATGATAGTATTTATGGAAAGACTATTATCACTACAAAGAATTCTTCTTACTGATACCATTGCAATTTAAACAGTTTTATTATCTTTTATTGTTCACAAAATATTTACTTTTCTTTTTCTTTTCCTTTTTAAGTTTATTTTCTAGAAAATGCTCTGGAATGCAAGATGTTTGTATGCTGCTACAGGTGTGACATTCCACACCATTAGCTTAATGAGTTAACAGAAGGTTTAGATGGACTGCAAGTACACACCAGTGTAATACTCCTCCACCTCCTCGACCAATAAACTCTTACTAGTAAAAATATATTATTATTATTACCCCCTTTCTCTCACTACTGGAACACCTCTAGCAATCAGTATTAATACTCCAATTTTCCTGACATTCTGCTGTCCACCCTGAAATCCTTTCTTAGTGAAATTCACAGACTCATTTCCATCTAAATGTAACAGTGCTATTTGCACCCTACGCCTCTTAATATAATTCAATACTCTGCTTTTTTTCTATACCTTTAAGGCCATTTACTTTCCATTACAATATGGCTAGAAAAGCCATTATGATAGCAAGCTATTACTCCCACCTATTATGCATAACAATGCTTCTGAGAGCATATTTCCAATTTTTTGTTTACATGAAGACATTGTTTGGAAAGCTGATCTCCAATGTTATTGCTTCTTCTCATCTCCATCTGAACCTATGTTACATTTTCAAGAAAAAAAACACAGAGAAAAAAACTAAAGATTTTCAGAGACTCTTCCCCTATTAATTTAGAATAAGCATACAAAACAATTGCTTTAAATCAACGGCTGTACCCACAGGCATTATCCTAACCTAAAACTGTTTTCCCATGCTCAAGTATACTTTACAGCCTGTGCTCCTGCTTACATAATTGCTGTCTGTTCATTTCTTACATCTACCCCCATCCAAGATGTGAAAAACTTGCATGCCTCTAATAAACATTCACTTTTAGCACAAACAGAAAAAAAGCACAATGGCTACCTTTAAATAAACTAAACTGTGTACTCCTGTATTAAGGGCATTGAAGTTCTAAGACTGCTGGGGAGGCAACTACCTGTATAAAATACTCACTTTCCACAGGTTAAAACTTCATGTATTTTTCACAGATCTGCATTCAATGAACTGCTTGCCAATGTACCTTTAAATGTTAACTATACTGTTCCTTACACACTTCACTCAGAAAACAGTGTTCTGATCTTTCATGATTGATTGCTCTTGTAGACTTCTCATCTCCAACCAAAAGCAGTATGTGACTTTACAGATGCAAATTCCACCCGTAAAATATCGTACAACTCTCTCATGATTAACCACCTGCAACTGCAAACTTCTTGTCTCCAAATGAAAGCCTTTGCTAATGAAAAAATAGCAAATGACTTTACAAACACAAGCAAGAAAGTACACGTGTCTATGTAAACTTGATGCACTGCAAGGCACGGGAACGAATCCGAGAAAGAGAGACAGCCTTAGTTATCTGGGTTATATCCAGCTTCTGAAGCTTCAGGGCACCTTACAGGTGCCCAGTCAGCTCAAGTTGAGCTGACTAAAAAGACAGGTTTGAGCATGAAGCCCTTCAGGCTTTAATGCCAAATGAGACAGGAAGACTTTGCATTGAAAGGACAATGCTAGGAGCAACAAAAAAATAAGTATTGACACCCTACCATAAACAACTTACCAAAAACAAGGGGGATGGAAGGAGGGAACGGCTACTGCAGCAGTGATCATTTGATCATCTACTGTTACTGTAAGCTTACAAAACTGTACTATGTTTATCATACTGACCACTGCTTCAGTAGCCTAAATTACATGGGTAAATTACCCTAGCTTACTACATTTGGGAAGTGGAAGTGGAAGTGTCCAGGGGCCCCTAAAAATGGTCCTAGCAAAATATGATCTAGAGAAGGAATCAAGCTTGTAATGCCTTGCAAATGTATGGATACAGGACCAAGCTGCTGCTTATAGAATACTTCTAGAATCCAACCCTTTGCAAAAAAGTTATATATGAAACAAAGAAACCCTGTCTTTGCAGAAAATGAGATTGGATTGACTCACCATAAGAGCTTGTGAATCAAATAATCTTCTTGCAGGGGTAACAGCACTCAGTAAAACAAGAAGTTATGTACTTACCATAATGTTCCATGTGTGTTGTCCATCTCAGCCTTTATTCTCACTTATGGGTTGGATCCGATACAGCTCAGCCTTTTACAAAAGCTCAAGGCCTTCAGCAAAGCTTGTGGGCATTCTACTTTACCCATAATGCAGTTCCCTAACTCCCTCAGATCTTGTTTGTCCATGATAAATAATATTAGAGGTAAAGCTAGTCATAGCTTAACAGGAAGGCAGTTTCTGAGGCTAGAGAGTCCTATTATACCCAATTAGTGCTACTTGGTCTCCCAGGAGTATAGGCAGTGGGTATGGTGAGTGGGATGTGTGAATAAATGCCAAGATGGACAACACACATGGAACATTATGGTAAGTTCATAACTTCTTCATGTGATGTTGTCAATCTCACCTTTATTCTCACTTGTGGGACCGCATCCAAAGCTACCCGATTCTTGGGTGGCTCATGGGAAAATATTCCTCAGAACCACAGAACCAAAAGATGCTCTACTCCTGAAGGACAAATCTACCTTGCAATAAGTAAGAAAGGTATGAGTGTTTGCCCATGTTACTGTAGCACAAATATTATCCAAAGGCAGCCTAGCTTGGAAACCTGTAGAAGTAGTTATCGCCCTGGTGGAATGAGCTTTAACAGATGTAGTGAGAGTTTTGTTCTTAGAATTATACGAAGGAAATGCATTCAGAAACCATTTTGATAAGGTAACTTTAGATACTGGTAGGGCTTTTCTAGTGTCAGAGTAAGAAACAAACAGCTGGTCTGATTTCTGCAGTTCTATGCAAGTAAAAAACAACTGCCTATGAACGTCCAGTAGATAAAATGAGTATTCTCCTTTATTCTGGAAATTTGGGAAGAATACCGGTAACTCGATAGATTGATTAAGGTTATTTTCAGGCACGACTTCGGGCAGAAATGAGGGGTTGGTGTGTAAAGAAACTCTGTCCTTATGAAATATCAGGTATGGTGGCCTGGCAGATCTGAAACTCTCCTTGTTGAGGTAATGGCTACTAAGAGGAGTGTCTTCCAAGACAGACACCAAGTCACAGGTAGCAGAAGGTTCAAAAGGAGGATAGATAATATTTGACAACACGAAATTCAAATCCCAAGGTGGGGATGGGTTTTTGTATGGAGGTCTTAACGTTGTAGTTCCCTTCAAGAAATGCTTTACAAAGTCTGTTTGACATACCATACCCATTTTCTCCTATATGAAAGTTTGAAATTGCTGCCAATTGAACTCTAACAGTAGCTGCAGCAGCACCTTCAATGAAACGCTTAGCCAAAAATTCTAATATAGAATGAATGGGAGTAGTAAAGGGGTTTATTTGATTGGTGTTAGTCCATAAAACAAATCTCTTACATTTCTATTTGTACAGCTTACGTGTCAATGACTTATGAAAAGATAACAAAATGTGTTTGACTGGAGATGAAAGGAAAAGAAACCTTGCAATCAGGGGAATTGAAGCAGCCAAGCTGTTAGGTTGAGAATGTTTAGATTGGTATGAACCATCCCCAACAGGTGAGTCAGAAGGTCTGGAATACGGTCCAGAATCCAAGGTTCATCCCAAACATGAGGTCGAAGGAAGGGAAACCAAATCTGTCAAGGCCAACAGGGGGGCAATAAGGATTACTTTCATCTCCAACAAACTTGTTTTCTGCAGAAATATGGTAATTAGAGGAATTGGTGGAAAGGCATAAAGAAGGCCCTGGGGCCAATCGTGAACAAGTGCATCCCTTGGGGACTCCCCCAGAGGGGGGATCAGGGCAAAGTAATTGCTGCATTTGGCAATGGTGGGCAAAGCAATGAGGTCATAGCAAGGCTGGCCCCATTTTCAGAAGATCACTTTTGCAACTTCTTGATTGAGGGACCACTAGTGAGGCCATAATATGGCTCTACTCAATTTGTCTGCTACTACAATGGATTTCCTCGGAATGTGCATTGCTATCAGAAAATGGTTGGAAGATGTTGCCAATTGCCAGAACCCTCAGGGCTTCTCGACAAAGGGGGTAAGATCTGGTTCCCCCTGTTTGTTTATGTACCAAACCACAGACATGTTGCCTAACTGGACTGTTATCGTTCCCAGAGGGAGAGAGTCTTGAAATGCTTGCAGTGCTAAAAGCACAGCCCTCATCTTCAGGATGTTTATGTGCAAATGGGCCTCGTGTTGATGCCAGATGCCATAATGACCCCCCCCCCCAATCTGGGAAGCATCTGTGGTCACAGTGGCTTGGGGTTGAGGAGGAATAAAGTGCCAGCCTTGAGACACCAGAAGAGAGTGAATCCACCACTGAAGATCCTTTTTGCATGAATTGGTTATCATGATCTTGTGTGTCATTGGAAGTTCTAGAATTGACCATGGCGTCGAAGGTAACCACTGAAGAATTCTCGTGTGGGGACGAGCTAGAGCAGTGATGGCGAACCTATGACACGCCACAATGTTCTGAGTGACACACTAGCATTCACCAACACCAGAGTTACCAAATAAACCGAATGAACAAAAATACAAGAAATATGTGACCCTGCACTTGTCTATTAAAACTCAGCAACAAAATAGTCATTAATTGATATTTATCAAATCAAATGCAAAGTGTTCCATACTTTTTTTCATTTCAATTCAAAATTACTATTAAAGTAGGGTAATTTTTTGGTGCACTGTTTTAAGCCCAATTATCAGTGCACATATCGTTTTCTCTATTGTAAGTCACTGATTTTTCTTTTACTTTTATAATACATAGCAGCACATATGATTGGATTGTATTTTTTTAAATAAATGAATATGTAAAGAATTGTTTCTCTTTTGTTCGGGGGGGGGGTGTGACACAACAGCAGAGTCAAGATAGGCATTTTTCGAATTTTTGACACGACAAGCCCAAAAGGTTCACCATCACTGAGCTAGGGGAATGAGGACAACTGAAGCAGCCATTTTCCCAGTACTTGGAGAGCTAGTTTGGCAGAAGCTCATTTTTTTCTGATCAACATTCTTGCATAATGCCAAATATTGTCCACTCTGTCTTGTGGAAATTTTGCTATTATTCTTGTTGTGTTTATCGCTGTTCCTACGAAGACGAAGCTCTGACATGGCTCTAGAGCAGATTTTTTGTCATTTATGGTAATTCCTAGGGAGGAACTGAATTGTAGAGTGTAGTCCTTGGCTTGCAGCAGAAGATGCCTGGTCGTGGCGGTTATGAGCCAGTCGTCCAGATATGGAAACACCCAGAATCCTTGGCATCTCAGGTGAGCCACCACTACTGCCACGCATTTGGTGAACACTCTGGGGGCTGTAGTGAGAACAAACGACAGAGCTCAAAACTGAAAATGACTGGCTCCTAGCCGGAAGCTCAAGTGCCTTCTGGATCGCCTTTCCATCCGTATATAGTAGTACACATCCTGAAGGTCTATATAGCACATCCAATTGTCTTTTTCCAAGAATGGAAGTATTGACTCCAGAGTCGCCATTAGGAACTTGGTCTTTTTTTTTTTTTTTTTTTCCCCCAGATTTGTTTAGAATGCTTTGATCCAAAATGGGTCTCCAGTCTGCTGTTTTCTTTGGAACTAACTTGAGTAAGTTCTGAATCCTCTCTGGTCTGCGGGGACTTCTTGGATGACTCTTTCTTAGCAACTTTTGAATTTCTAAGGATGACTGTTCCTTTTGACTCGGTGGTACATCTGGAACTGATTTGTTTATGGGAGTGGAGAAGGAGAAGGGAATGATATAACTCCTGGATATTTTATCTTGCACCCATCTGTCAATTTTTTGCCAGGTAGGAAGACCCCTGACTGCCTCCAGAGACGAGCAATGGGGCACCCCTTCAGCAGCGCTGAAAAGGCCTACCAAAGAAAGAATCTCTGGAGCCCTGATTCTACGGGCCTCCCCTGCCACAAGGGCGGCATCTTCCATTATTGTTCCTCCCTCTGCCTCTAGGGGAACTTTTATCCTGTGTCTTGAAAGACCTTTGTGATTTTTTTAAACCACATCTTTCCACTATCTCTTTGACTTTTGGAAAAGGGTCTAGTAGATGTGGAAAAATGTACTCCACCAGCAGATAAGGTCTTGCCTTCCTGTTCACACCTGATGAGAGTTTATTTTATTTTGGGCCCAAAAAGACAGTTGTCAAAGGGGGCATTAATGAAGGAAGACTTGAAGGGCTCCGATAAATCGCAAAGGCGTATCCAGGCCTGCCTCCTAAAAGAAATGCCTGAACCTGCTGCCTTACTCATTCCATCTGCAGCATATGATACGACTCTCATGCAGGAGTTTACAACTGAATTGAGGGTGGTGAGCTGAGCGGTTTCCTTGTCAGATGCTGCATCAGCTACAGCTCCTTGGAGGGAGTCTGACAGTTCTTTTAACAGGTCCCTCTGTAACCTAGTAAAATGATTCAAGTAGTCCAGTGACCACAAGTCAAAGTTTGCTGATGAAAATTTGTGCTTCCCATACCTGTCCATGGTACTAGAATCCTTATTCGGGAGATGGATAGAGGAACTGGTCTCAGACAGTTCCTTTTTAATGGCCGCCGCCATGACCATGGCATCAACTTCAACATCTTTAGTAAGGAAAGGTTTTTCCATAGGGACAGTGATACACTTATTTGGCCTCCTAGGAGTCGGCTCTATGGAGTCTGGGGTCTCCAAAGTCTTCAGAGAGATTAAATCAATAAGCTCATCGGAAGGAGGGGTCACCCAAGAGGTGGAAGGGCAAGACCCGAAAGCTTTCAGGTATACTGACTCCTCAGCTGAAGGGGTTGTGGACTGCAAGTCACCTCTCAGCTTTAACACTTCCAGGATGCCTCCAAAGGAGACATCTTCAGGAGGTTACTGTGTGGACCCTTCTGCATCATCGAAGTCAATATCAGATGTGACTGACTCTTCTGAGGAGTCAAGATGCTTCCTCTTGCAATTCCTCTTCTGACAGACTTCCTCAGTGGAGTAATCTGGGGAAGTTTCAAAAGAGAGAGGGGGTCCCTTTCTGGACATCCTGAGGCCTGGGGTCTCTGTAGTCTTGTGGAATGGGTACATGAGAAGGTAAAGTCACTAGCCCAGAACTGGAAGGAAGATTCTGGGTAGACTGAGAATAGAATGCAGTCATTACCTCCTCATAACCTCAAAGGCACTCCGTTCCTAATCCAAAGAATAACCTGGATCCAACAAAAAGGTTGTCAAGAGCTGAGGGAATCTCTGGTGCATAGGACAGAAGCTACAAGGCAGCGGTAGGACCCGAACTCACCCATTCCGAAGTCCCCAGAGGCAGAGTTGGATCTGAAGAGATCCAAACCTGCTCTCTGGGCCTGACTGAGGAGTGTCTGCTCCTAGAGGTTTCCTGCTCTGACTGAGCAGAAGCACTCAAAGCAGATGTTGGATCCAAGGAACCCATGGGTCTAGGATCCAAGACAGACACCAGTTGGACATGTGAATCTTCTGGCTCCGAAACCAAGGGAAGGATCAGAGGAGGAGTAGGCCCCGATGGGGAGGACTTTGTCAGTTTCAATGCCTTTGGGTTCGGATCGAATAATAACTTGGCCAAGGCCAGTGTCTTCAGGAGCCTCTGCACTACCATATCAACATCACCATTAGACAAACTCCTCGTAGACCAAGTAGATAAGTTTGGAGACCTGGAATTAGTCAAAAATGGAGATGGAAGATGAGAAGTTATCAGTTCCAAAGATGGAGAACAGTTCAGGTTTCTAAATTCGGTAGGAGCCAAAGAGGTCGGAGCCGATGGCTCAAGTTGCTCCAAAGACCTCTTCGATCCAGTAGTGACTGGCTGCTCCAAAGAATCTGTAAGAACAAACAGCCGAGGAGCTTTTTGTTTCAGGTCCAAGACAGACTTTGGAGTTGAAGAAGGTTGTTTTTGACACTTGTCAGAGTTAGTGGATTTAGATGAAATCGCAGACTCTGGTGAAATACCCTCAGAAAAAGGAGTCTTAAGAAATACTTTTAAGATTAGCTTATTTTTACACTCCATAAGAGCCTTTTGATTAAATCCATGACAAATGAAGCATGATTCCTGAAGATGTAAAGGCCCCAAGCAATATGTTCACGTTTTGAACCCAAAGGGTTTTCCTTCTTGTTTTTGACGCATAATTCAAAGATTTTAACAAGTTACAGAAATAAAGAAGTTAAGGGAAAAAGTAGCGCACGCACACACACACACACACACACACACACACACACACACACACACACACACACACACACACACACACACAGGAACATCCTCTAACTTAAACGAATGTTAAGGAAATAGAGGAAAGATTTTATTTTTTTGTTAAAGAAAGATCATCCTCCAACTTAAAACAAATGATGAAAGGGATAGATGGAGAGAACAGTCAAATGGCAAATGCCCCCTAATTAAAATTGATGTGGGAAGGGCAACTTCACCCTGGAAGGAAAAAGTATGAAAGGGGAACAACAGTCACGCTCCGAAAAAACTCTAAAAGGGTAAGGAATTTACTAAATAACTTATAGAGAAAAAATTTTGAAGTCAGAAAAAGGTCAAAGTAAATATCAAAACATCACTTATCCCAGAGCTTGCTACAGGACCACGTGTTTCGTTGAGTGGCAAACGAGATAGAGGGAGTTAGAGAACTGCATTAAGGGTAAGGTAGAATGCCCACAAGCTCTGCTGAAGGCCCCGCACATGAGAATAACAGAAGATTGACAACATCACATCAATACTCAATGTTAAGACCCTCAAGTCAGGCAGCTCAGCAAGGAGCAAGTGTTAGCTTCTCTAACACAAAATTAAGATCCCCAAGGACAGGCCACTTATTTTTTTTGGAGGCCTCTTATGCAAACTGCCTTTCTTTCTTTTTTAAACAAGAAACATCTTTATTAAATTATCAGTTATGACATATGCAATCATACAGTTGTATAAATTAAAACAAACTATATTTACATATTTTTAATTGCAAACTTTATACATCACTTATTATCTATCCAGTCACTGTCAGTCAAAAATTACATAGTTCATTCAAAACCTACCTTCTTTTAAACCTCATTCCCTTTCAGAATGTTATTCCGCATGTACTGTTCCCACAATTTCCATTTTTTTTCTAACTAAATTACTCCTACCCTTTTCTAAAGATCCTATTTCCAGTTGTTTTATCTCTGTTACTATATTCACTGCTTCAAGTACAATTGGTTTAGACTGTGATTTTCATTTTCTAGTAATTGCTTTTTTGGCAACTGCCATAATGAGACTCAGCAAGACTTTAACATGTCTAGGCAATTCCAATTCTGTATCATAGCTCAAAAAATCATTTCCTTAGTTATACCAATTTGCTTACCCAGCATTTCTGATGGAGTAGTCTGCAGGGAACTTTTAAAGTCTGACAACTCATTACACTCCTGTAGATCATAGTGTGTATGTTGTACCTTTAAAGCCACTGTAGTTCATGGGCATGTGCATATAAGTATTGATCACGTGCAAGCAGAGTGCCATTTTGTGTAAGAAGCCAGAGTGAAAGCATGTATGTGTGTAGTAGTTAGTCAGTTAGCTAGACTGTTTAAGTTTTATGTTCCAGTCATCCATCCTGATGTCTTTGTGTGTAATAAACATCTGAAACAAATACCCAAGCTTCATCGTCTGACTTGAATACACAAGACGAGTGAAAACTCTCAAAAAATATGTTTCCAATTACTACTTTCTTCCCCATCACACCTCCAAATTTTGCTATCTGTGTAAAAATTCTTGGGAGTCTACTGAGGGTATAAAAATTCCTATGTAAACACTTCTAAGCAAAGATCTTGTACACATTGTTACATATTTGGGAGACAAACACATACTCTCTATATTTTGGCATGAGAATGCACTGAAAGAGGAGGATACATGGGCAGACATGCCAAAATGGTTGAAAAAATGAAACTTGATGGAAGAATAAAACAGGCCACAGGATAGTAACTCTCACAAATGTTGTAAAACCAGAGAACAACTAGCCCTGAATGGGTGCTGGGTATGTTTTTGGTACCAAGTAGAAAACGTTTTCCACATTTGCTAATATAGGACTTTCTAGTAGGAGGCTTTCTTGCCTCCATTAGTACCTGATGCATGTTCTTACTAAGCAGTTGCCTAATTAAGACCGTATCTTTGAGGTAGTCAATTAAAGTTGATTGGGGTCGGGGTGATTCAAACACTCCTGATCTTCTGTGTGGGATCCATTCTGGGGGAAAGACTGTGGTAACTGCCTCTGTCCATTTCCAAAAGAAGGAAGAACCACTGATGACTGGGTCAGAAGAGAGTCACAACAATGATTTTTGGGGACTCCTCCTGAATCTTCAGAAGTCCTTGGATATCAGTGGAAAGGGTGGGAAAAAATTCAGGAATATTCATGTCCAAGAAAAGGAAAAGGCATCTGTCTTCCAGGCCTTCTTGCCTGGAGTTGCAGAGCAGAATTTTACCAGCTGATTAAGAGAGGAGGTAAAAAGGTCCAACTTGTACTTCCCACAGAATGATCAAATCTTGGAATACCTTCTCATCTAATTTTGCTTCATGAGGGTTTGCTCTTGACCTGCTCAGCTTGTCTGTCACATAATTTTGCTCTGACAAAATGTAGGCTTTCTGCAGAATGAGACTGTGTTGTGAAGCCGTATCTCAGGCTAACATGGCTAGTCTGCAAAGGGGGTATGACCCGATTCCCCCTTGGTTGTTGATGTACCACATGACTGTGGTATTGTCTGTAACAATGCAATCAGGTCCAGGAGACCAAATATGATTCAGAGAGTTAAATACCTTGACAAGGGCAAATATATCGTTCATATTTATGTGCTTGCATCTTGTCCTTGGTGACACACACAGACAGACAGACAGACAGACAGACAGACAGACACACACACACACACACACACACACACACACACACACACACACACACACACACACACCTCCTTTATGCCTCCTGAAACTGCTCCTCAAGCAAAGTCCAAGAAATCTGTGGTGGCTGACTGCTTTGGAGCAGGGAGGAAGAAGGGCAAATCTGGGTTTAGGCAAATTTGCTGTCTCCACCAAGTGCTTTCTCTTCTGACAAACCCCAACAGTGGGATTTGAAAAGACAAAGGATGTTGGTGCTGGGACCAAAGACTTCAAACCATTGTATCTTTTTCATGTGGAGTCTTGCCAGAGGTATCATGAGAATCATAGATGCCAAGGAAACTCAGAATCCTGAAGTACTCCCTTGCAGTGACCGAAGTCTGAGTGGAAAACCTTAGAAACAGATCTAGATATATATCTATTTTTTCTTGAGAGAAAAAGCTATTTGAACTGAGATGTCTAGCTGACATTCCAGGAACACAATCTTATGTGAAGGAGACAAAAAAAAGAGTTTTGAATGCTCTCTTGCAATCCCAGCTTGTGTATGAGATCACTCCTCCAAATGAGAGATTCTTGACGCATTGTAAAACATTCTGCAAAGATAAGCAAGTTGTCTAAATATGGAAAATGTCGATACCCTTTAGCCTGAAATGAGGTATAAACTGGAGCTAGACACTTTGTAAACACTCTTGGTGCAATGGATAGTCCAAAGGGTAATGCAGAAAATTGACAGCATGATCCAGACACACAAAACATTAAGAAAACCATGAAGTCTGGATGAACAGGGATGTGATAAGCAACTTTTAAATCTAGCGCTAACAGGAAACTTGAATGAGGAAGAGGAAGTAACAGGTTGTGAAGTGACAGCATTTTGAACTTGAGCACCATCACAAAAAGGTATAGAAAAGAAAGATCCAGAACTGGTCTCCAAGCATCTTCTTATTTTGGCACTAAAAACATCCTTGAATAAAAACCTTTCCCAACCTGGGAAGGAGGAACTGGCTCTATTATTCCGTGAGACAGCATGTGTTTAAGGAAATTGAGGAAAAAGAGGATTCTGGTCTGGTGGTTTAGGAATTACCCTTAGGAAGGGAGGATTTCCTCCCACTGCTATCTGTAAACATTGATGAATAACCTTTATAACTTATTTGTCTAAAACCATCTGTCGCCAAAGAGAAAAGTGGCGAGTTAGACTTTTCTGGAAAGGAAAAGGGACTGCCAGTCTGGGGGGGGGGGGGAGATAGGCCCCTTAAATATTCATTCTGACTTGTTGGATTATCATTGGTTTTGGAGGGCTGCTCAGTTCTTTTTAGACCACCCCCACCCAGCCATTTCTTCGTAAACGTCTGTTTAACCATAATTTAGTGAGACTGTTTATTTTGTTTTTTACTGAAATTGGATGAAGAGTTAGAAAATGTGGAAAAAGAGTGCTGAAAAATCTTAAGAAACTCCCTTTATTAACTAACTCCTTTCATCAGAAGAACTGAAAACTAAATCTCTAGCCAAAGGAGAATTTAAAATCTCATTTTTCACATAATCTGGGAGGTTCTGAGAACACAGACAGGCAAACCTCCCCAAATTAGTACCAGTGGCCATAACCTTGGAAAAAGTATCAACTGAGTTATACAGACACTGTAAAACAATGAACTGTGACCTGTGAAATGGAAAAAAACTGATTTAGTTAATGCAGAGTTTTCCTCACAAGAAGAAACTGCAGGCAAAACATTCCTCATATTTTCACAACCAGACAGAATAAGCTTTAACATAAGAGCCTGACAATTCCAAACTCTGAAAATCAGAGTTACAGAAGCTTAAACTTTGTCCCCCCACAGTTAACAATAATCTTCACATCCTTGTCAAAAACAGAAGAATTGGAGTTAACCAAATATTTAGTAGCATTAGGATTGACTAAAACGATAGGCTGGCTATCAGTAAAATTAAAAGCAGTGAGAAACACATCTTCCAGAACTGGAGAAATGGATGCAGGTTCTTGAAATTCCTTGTGTAACAGCTGATAGTATTTTCTGAAGGACTGAGAAACCTCAGTGTTCTCCCGCTGAAAACACTGGCACATTCTGGAAATGGTCTCAGAGAAGGGACAAAAACACAGGAAGGATCATAAACTGAGTTCTCCTACAAGTCTGAAGGAGTTAACTGAGGACAAAAATCCTGTATCTATCCTTTCATCTTCCTGTTCAAATTCAGAATCGTGAATCTCTTCAGGAAAAGTCTCCCTCTTTCTTTTATCAGAAGCCACTTTATAAGAAGGATCAATAGCCTGAATTATTCCCTGAGTGAGACCCAATAAAATACTCCAGTCTAAGGAAATTTGAAGAGTAAATACGTGTTTAGTTTTCTGTTTCTTTTTGACAGGAAAAATAGAGCCAACATTCTGACCAAAACAGGGAAGTCTTCCCTGTTCCCTCTCCAAGTTCTGACAACAGTGGCATTCCCTTACCCCCTGAAGGGACCCAAACAGCCACAAAGAATGTAACTAATCCCCGTTTATTGTGGCTTATAGCTCCTACATCAGACGCATCTGGGGTAAAAGATGAGCAGTCTGAGGAACAAGCTATGGCCACAGCAGACTCACCCCCCAGCGGCTGAGGAAAACTGCTATCCTGTTGTGACTTAACTTGTTGCTTTTTGTGGTTGGAAGAAGGAGGAATATTGGGACCGGACGTTTTTTTCCTGGTCAAGCAGAAAATGGTGAGTCTTTCTCAGGGAAAATAAGCTGCAAGAGCCAGTAAAAATTTCAAGTCTTTTAAAGTCTCTCTAGTTACACAAAAACACAGTATAAAGCACTTTAAAACACTTTGCCAACCCCCAAAATAAATGCAATTTCTGCATATAAAAATGGTTTATAATTACTTTAAACAACTTTTAAAATCAATGGAAAAGCACACATTTAAAAGTACAGATAAGTCTTGTGACATTCTGCTAAAAAAAAAAGCTCCCACCTTAAATATAACTTTCCTACACCGAAAAGTATAACAAAACAAATACTGTTTTTAATTGTGGAAGGTTTATCCTCAGCAGGAATTATTTGCACAGCAAAGGAACAGCATGAGTTGACCACTGCTCCTCAAAAGTCTGCAGAAGAGTGCTCAGGAGGTTTTAGCTCTCAAACTTGTCTTTTTAGACAGCACAAGTTGAGATAACGGATGGTTTGTGCACATGAAAGGTGCCCTGAAGCTTTAGAAGCTGGATGGTTGTTACATTCTTGGCAGGAAATAATCCATACAGCTAAGGCTATTAAAGCAGTGATCAATGTGATGAACAGTTAGTATTTCCCATGCCTTTCTTCATTTTTTTTTTATTTTTAATGCCCATATGTTAAAAAAAAACAAAAACTTGGGACTTTATTCTAGACATCCACAAACATAAATAGACAAAGTTAGTTACATTCCCCACCCAGCTGCCCAAGAGCAGAACCTTACATTAACTGTAACTTTCTTCCGTTTAGCCTTTATTGCATTACTATCTTTAATGCGGACAGCAGTCACTAATAAGACATCCCCCCAAGTCACATTTAAAATACCCGTCTGCACATTATAGAGTACTGCTTTAAAATATAACATGCAATTTACATCATGAAATTTTTATACAAATACTAATATAAACAAACTGTTTTACTCAGTTACTTCTTCAGTCTATTCAATGTCCTTTTAAATGTTAATGACAAAGTGGGGTATAAGTGTAACAGTCTGCTAACCAGTTTTGCACAGTCAACAAAATTCCAGCCTTTCTTCAGCCCCTTCTTGCAAACCCATACTTCATGTGTATTCCTGCATTTAATAGCACCTATTAGCTTTCATCTGGTATTCTCCCATCCCCCTTCCAGTACCTTTACCTCACCACTCTATCTTCTGGTGTTGCATCACCAGGTAAAACAGTTCCTTAACTCACTAGCTGAATCACAGATAATGATATACTCCTCTTTACTACCCCTCTTGTTCACACCATACCTCCTTACCTTGTATGAAAACCAGTTTCTCACGGGATTTTAGGTCCCAAAAGGCCATATTATCACCCCAGCTGTAAATCCTTCCACCTTCAACCATACTTACAGTACCAGATCCTATCCAACATCTTGTTCAGTCTATCAACATCTCAACCCCAGACACATTAGCTCTAGATCCAAACACTACCACAAACTAAAACAAATTCCTGAAGTTCATCACCAAGTATAGACTCAACCTAATACTTGGTGGTGATATTCACCCCAACCCTGGCCCACTCACTTCAGATACACATACCCCCTCTACTTGCAATCTAAGCTACAAACCTACAATTAATAGGCCAACTAACTCTCTCCTAGTCTGTCATCTCAATATAAGAAGCATTAATAACAAGGTACATGAACTGCATGCACTTCTGGATGTCCACTCCCCTGAGATTCTCTGTTTATCTGAAACCTGGTTAAAACCTAACACTAAAGACAATGAAGTGTTACCACCTGGGTATAACATACACAGGCTGGATCGTGCTTCGAGGAAGGGGGGTGGGGTAGCTGTACTCTATAAATCTGAGTTAAATGTCACCATAGATGTAATACAACCACCTCATATTAATAACTCAGAGATTCTTGCCACCAAATTGCAACTTAATAAAAATAAATGCATTAATATCATCTGTATGTACATTCCCCCAGGTAACAATATATCTACATTTGAAGATATCCTGCACTGGCTATCATGTCACTACCCCCAAGAAACCCTACTACTTAGAGACTTTAACATAGACTGGGGCACCTGTTCCTCAGAATCCCCAACCACCCACATTAACCTGCATGCATTTACACAAATCATATCCACCCCTACCAGGATAGGTAAACCCAACCAAAAAGAAGGTATACTTGACTGGGTACTCATAAATAGTCACCCCCAACTGTACACCTCTGGTACCCTCCTTAATGGCCTAAGCGATCACCTTCTCACATATGTAATTAAGCACAAAACCATTAATTCCCAACAACCCTTACTCAGAAAGGTTAGAAACAATAAAAACTTTCACCCTGCCAAATTCCAACAAGAACTAAACTCATGTAATTGGTCTATTCTAAAACACCTCCCCTTAGAGGAAGCAGTAGCATACTTTAACAACAAATTCCTTGAGATCCTTGATTTGCATGCACCTGTTCGTTCAAAGAGAACCAAGGCAAAAACTTCGCCATGGCTTTCTATAGAGTCTAAACTCAAAATTACCCTTAGAAACAAAGCATGGGCTTTATGGCGTTCTTCTAAAGACCCTCAAGATCACATTAAATACAGGCAATCCAGGAACGAAACCAAAAAAATAAATTTTACAAGACAAAAAACAATACTACTGTAATTTACAGACAGTAAATCAAAATAACCCTCAGAAGTTTTGGGCAGGTTTAAATAATCTACTACATCCTGGACAAACTTCAACCCCAATCCCTGCTGCTACTATTGATAAAACCCCTGAAGATGTTTCTGATAGTTTTAATCAATTCTTTACTGAGACAATTCAAGCCCTAGCTAGCCAACTACTTCCTAGCTCCCCTGGTCCTGAAAGTAGCACCCCTAGAAACCTACTGCTCAGCTTCCAACCAGTCACCACTTCACTTATCCGTACCTTGATCAAAAAATTAAAACCCACTACACTTGCTGCTGATCAACTCCCTGCCGAGTACCTACAAAAATCAGCTGATGCTATTGCTTACCCAGTCTCAATACTAATCAATCGAACCATAGTAGAAGCTAAAATTCCCACCATCTGGAAAATATCCTATGTAATCCCACTTCACAAAGGAGGCAGCTCTACTGAATTCTCCAATTATAGGCCAATAGCTATACTCTCTCCACTTGCAAAGATTATGGAAAAATGTATTCATAGACAACTCATGCACCACCTAATCCAGAATCGCCTTATGGCAGACACTCAGCATGGCTTCCGTCCTCATCACATCACTACTTCAGCCCTCCTAGCCTTTACCAACACCATAAACCATAATCGCAACAATAATTATATATCCTCAGCCCTCTTTTTGGATCTTTCCAAGGCATTCGATATGGTTGATCACCAACTTTTAATCCACACCCTGCAAACATTCTGTCTAGATCCTGGAGCCCTCCAATGGTTTCAATCCTACCTGAATGGTCGACAGCAGGCTGTCCTCTGGCAGAACAAACTCTCTAACCTTCTACCTAACACCCTTGGAGTACCACAAGGCTCTATACTAGGGCCCTTGCTGTTCTCCATCTTCATTAACGACCTTTATACTGTCATCCCAAAAGTCAGCTGTATCCAATATGCTGATGACTCTACTCTGATTTGCTCAGCCACATCTCCAGTAGAGTTATGGTCAGCTACCCAGACCACCTTTAATACAATAGAAAACTGGCTTTCTGAACATCGTCTGATCCTAAATCCCAAAAAAACTAAAATGCTGTTATTTTCACCAACACGTAGGTCTACCACTTTCACCTTTACCATAAAATCAAATGATGGCACAATAATCTCCCCCGACCCATCTACAAAACTATTAGGTGTCATCATAGACAATAATCTAAAATTTGTCCTACATGTTAACCAAACTATCAAAACCATCAATAAAAAACTAGGGTCACTTTACAGAATAAAAGCCTTCCTAACCCCTCCAGCTAAAATTGCCATAGCTCACTCTCACCTTCTTTCAACCCTTCTGTATGCATCCCCTCTACTCTCTAATTTAAACAAGACTGTCCTTAACAAACTCTCAATTTGCTACAACCACATTGCCAGGTTTGCCACTGGGCTGCCTTTTAGGACACATCACTGCATCAATCTAAATCAGCTTGGGTGGCTTGAACTACCCAGCCTAATCCAGTATAACCAACTGATTATGGCCTATAAAATCCTCTATAATCCGGACAATACTCCTGCACTTAAAATATTATCACCCCCTATAACAATCTTAGACCGCTTCGATCCTCTAACAAACTACTAATTCAGACTAGCAAAATTAATAACACAGCCGGTAATTCTCTCTTTGCAAACTCTGTAAGTAGATCCTGGAACTCTCTTCCATCTGATATTACCTTACTTTCCACCTTAGGTCAATTTAAAACTAGACTCAAACAACATTTGTCACTTAACTGTCTATGTCAATGTATCAAGCCTGGCTAACTCTCTCTAGAATGTGTAAAAATCTGTTAACCAGTTTACTGTGTAATTTAATTTAATCCTGACTTGTGCTCAGGATTAACTGTAACCTGTGGAACTTGTTTAACTTGCTTACCTATGTAATCTCTGTAAATAGTCTGTTTGTAATATGTAATGCTGGTATTATGTAATGCTGTATCTGCTTACCCTTGGAGCTTTTCTCCCCGGGCCTCCGCTGAAAATGGACATGCATCCAGTCGGACTATCCCGGTCAACAAATGTAAAATAAAAATAAATAAATAGGACTGATGCTTTGTAGTCTCCCATTTATTCGCCAATTTTGTAATGCTGCTGGTTTTCTTTTTGATTCCCTTCATCTCCCAACACTAATCTCTGGTTCTAGCCCAATGTAATCCAGATTCTTCGGGTTTAATGCTATTCAACCAGACTTTGTCTATTTTTCCATCTCTTTATTGTTTCAGTGAGACACTTGCAAATAGCCCCACTTTGCCTTAATACACGAATCTCCACTTTGCTCATCACCCTGGCGCTATTCCCACCCACCCCATATCATTACAAATATCTGCTTTGGTCCATCACCATCTTACTATAAAAAACACAGTCTGCCATGTGACGCCCCTGCACTGGCCCAGTAATCAAGGGGCCTCAATCCTCACAACTAGCACCAGTGAGGGATGTGCACATTGGGAGGATGACAAGTACACACACAGTAAAGTACAATTTCCCTTAAGAGCACACAGAGATCACAGTCAGTCTGAGTCTGGTTTCTCTCTCTTTATCCAGATTCCCAATAAGACTCCCCACTGACAGAGCTATAGGGTTAAGATCTCAGCCTTGTGGCCAAGCAAAAACCTCCAGCACCCTCTCTGTCCAACCAGTGCTTCGTGTTCTTGCCCAAGTAGCTGACACACACACACACACACATTTGATTTATATACAAACACACAGAGGCTGGAACAGTTTCACTAGCTATGCCTCCTTCAGGCCCAGACTATAAGGTAGTACTAGCTGCCACCAACCACTCATATCAGCTACTATAAGGCCCTTCCAAAGGGTGACCAATTCTACTGTGTAATGTTACTATTATCCAAATGGTAAGTGCGTCCAAGACTTTTAAAGCTATTTAAGAGTGGCCTATACAGCGTCACCAAATACATGCAAGTATGCTAAGAGCCTAAATATCTCTAAACAAACCAGCCACAATTAAAAGGTTTAAATATATTTAATAATAAAAGAACAAGGCAATACTCAACTGAACACAGTGACAACAGAGTTCAGAATCACAAGAAATATTTTAAAACAACATTGCAGGACAGTCTCACATAAATACAGAAAACATCTAAACTAATCTTAATAAGTTCCTATCTATCTCTAACAGAAATCACTGCAATCTAAGTCTTACAGAGCTAGACAAATGCTGATGAGAGGATGTTGTCAGATCCAAAGACAAACCACTCTCTGAGATCGTTCTTAAGTTACTTTCAAACATTTCTGCTGGGTTATCTCAGATTACATCATTCTTTGTCACCTCTGTCTCAAAAATACTTATTTTTCAGATGTTTGCCTGGAACGGGAAGTCGTAAAACCTTTGAAACCTGTAATTATTTCTGTTTCCAAACAACAGAAAGAATTTCTAGCTGCAGTCACTCTTTCTCCTAGCTGAGATAAACACCATCGTAAACAATTCACTTATTTTCTTAGCGTTTGCAAGTTAATTCTGTTCTTTTCCAGTAGGATACACTGTGGTTACATTCTTGAAGCTCAGCGCATAACATACAGTTTAACACACACTACTGCACCAGCAGTTTAATACACACACAACATATAGTTCTCTTACATTTGTAAGACAAGTCTATGGACTGTATTAATACTAACAAATGACATAGAATTATTCACAAAATTCTAGCTAGTTGGGCTGGCAGCCTTCACAATCCCCCCCCTCTGAAAACTCAAGCTAGTTTTTCAAATGTCCCTTGAGAAATGTTGTTTGAGAGGGTTGAGCCTATCTGGGAACACCTTACCCCATTCCCTGTCTTGAGAGCCCATCTGCGTTGCCACTGCTAACCCCACTGCAGTGCTGCAGTGTAATATCATATACTTGCAATCATAGGCTCCACCTTAGTAACTTGGCATTTTGCTGGTTGGCTCGATGTAGCCATGTTAACGGATTGTGGTCTGTAACTACAGTGAATTTCCTTCCATACGGATAAGGCTGAAGTTTCTGCAGTGCCCACACTATGGTTAGACATTCCTTTTCTACAGCTGCAAAGCATTCTTCCCTGGGTTACAGCCTATGACTGAGATAAACCACTGGGTGCTCTTCTCCCTCTGATGAAATCTGGCTAAGTACAGCCCCCACCCCATGGTTTGAAGCATCCACCTGCACAACAAATTCTTTGCTGTAGTCTGGACTGGCTAATACAGGGTGTCCTCCCAAACCTCCTTTAAGCTTCTGGAATGCCTGCTCACATGCTGGGGTCCACACTACCTTATCTGGCCTGTTTTTCTTTGCCAGGTCTGTGAGGGGAGCAACTATGGTACTATAACTGGGAACAAACTTTCTGTTATACCTTGCTGTCCCTAAAAATGCCCTCACCTGCTTTTTGGTAACAGGTGCAGGCCATGCCTGAATGGCTTCCACTTTGGCAGGTTCTGGCCTGATCTTACCATTCCCCACTCTATGTTCCAGGTAGGACACCTCTGCCATACTCACCTGACATTTGCTGGGGTTAATGGTCAACCCTGCCCTCAGTAGTCTGCCCAGTATACCCATGACATGCTGAAGGTGCTCTCGTCAGGAATGGCTGTAGATGGCAATATCTAGGTAAGCAAGGGCAAAATCTCCTGCTAGGGTATGATCTACCAGCCTCTGGAAAGTCTATGGGGAATTTTTCATCCCAAAGGGCATCTCTGTGAACTCATACAAGCCAAAAAGAGTCACAAAGGCTGATCTCTAACTAGCACTGGGAGTGAAGGGCATCTGCCAGTAACCCTTGGTGAAATCAGTGGTGGTAAGATACTTAGCTGCTCTAGGGCTTCATCTGTCCTAGGCATGGGGTAAGCATCTGACTCTGAGACTATTTAGTTTCATGTAGTCCACACAGAACCTGGTACTGCCATCCTTCTTTGGTACCAGTACCACTAGGGAGGCCCAGAGACTGCTGGACTCCTGAATTATCCCTAGTTCCAACATTGCATGTATCTCCTCCCTCAGACTCTGTTTCACTCTCTCAGGCACCCTATAAGAGGCCTGCTTAATAGGCCTTTGGGGTCCTGTATCCACATGGTGCTGCACCAGGTGGGTGCATCCTGGTTTCCCAGTGAACATATTCCCAAACTCCTGTAACACTACTTGGATTTCTCGAACCTGGGTAGGGGACAGCTGCTGAGACATTGCTACCCTTTCCAATGAGGTGTCAGTCTGAGCCTCACTGAGGAGATCAGTCACCAGATGACCCTCAGACTCCTCCTGCAATCCACTGCAAATACTCAGCACAAGGGACTCCCTATCATGGTAAGGTTTCATCATGTTAACATGGTACAGTTTGTTCCCCTGCCTCCTGCCTAGCAGTTCTGCCATGTAGTTAACATCACTAACCTTCCTTGCCACCTTGCAGAGTCCCTCCCAAGCTGCCTGCAGCTTGCCGAGTCTGACAAGAATGAGAACCATTACCTGCTGCCCTAAAGCATACTCTCTAGCACGAGCATTCCTGTCATACCAGACATTTTTCTGCTGTTGGGCTTCTGCCAGGTTCTCCTGGGCCAAGCCCATAAGTTTCCTGAGCCTTGTCCTGAGGTTAAGGACATATGCCACAACAGACTCCTTGTGGGATTCACACACCCTGTCACTCACCTCGAATTAAATCTAGAGGTCCCCTCACCCTATGCCCATGCAACTCAAAGGGTGAAAAACCTGTGGATTCCTGGGGAACCTCTCTGTAAGCAAACAGATGGGGCAAACATTTGTCCCAATCCCTCTTAAACTGCTCTGCAAATGACTGTGGCATCATCTTGAGTGTAGAGTTTAACCTCTCAACAAGACCATTAGTGTGGGGATGGTAGGGGGTGTTCTTTAGGTGCTTCACCCCACAGCACTTCCACAGACAAGTCAGCAGGTCTGACATGAAATTGGCACCTCTGTCGGTCATTATTTATTTTTGGAAAATTATCCTGCTGAAAATCTCTAACAAAGCATTTGCCACCTTTTTTACCTCAATAGAGGACAGAGCCACTGCCTCAGGGTATCTGAGCGCATAATCTACCACCAGGCTATACTTCTTCCCTGTGGAACTTGGAGTACTCAGAGGCCCCACAATATCCATAGCTACCTTCTGAAATGGCTCCTCAATCACAGACAAAGGCATCAAAGGAGCTTTCACCTTATCTCCTGCCTTGCCTACCTTTTGGGACGGTTAACAGGTCCTGCAGTACCCTGTTACATCTCTGGAAACCCCCAGGCCAATAGGAGTTCTGCATAACATGTCTCTTTATATGTTTTATGCCCATATGACCTGCACAGGGACCATCATCGGCTATGACTAGAAGTGCCAGATGGTAGGCTCTAGGCACTACCAAGTGCTGTATTCTCTCACACTCTAGCCCTTCCTCAGGGGGTCCACTCTCTGAACAGTAACCCTTTGTCCCAGTATACAGATACCCCCTTCCCTTGAAAATAAGGTGCCTCACTAGCTACCTCCCTAAGGCCTTGTAATGTAGGGTCTGAGAGCTGAGCCAGTCTTAACTCTCTCTTTGTAACCCTCCCCAGCTCCCCTTCCACAGGAAGTCTGGTATCCTCTGACAGCGTTGCCTCACTGTCAGCCTGGGTACTACTACTCACCTCTGCCCTTGCAGTCACTCTGTCCAAGGAAACAACAATACCTACAAGCAGCTGTGGCTCACCTTCAGTCTCACTGCTACAGGGTAGCTCCCTCCCTGAAGTAACCACTTCACCAGTTCTGGCTGCAAGTCTACGGTCTGTCTAGGTCTCCCAAGGCTAACAGACCCACATGCTTGTCTCCAAGCCTGACTGCGTGTAACTGCATGAACACACACACACCACTGCATTATCAAAATCCTTCCCTATCAGGACATCTGCAGGGATAACCTCAAACACACCTACTTGCTGGCTTCCTTTTCCACATTCCCAGTCAAGGTGAACCCTAGCCAAAGGTATATGGAGTAGACTGCTCAGGAAAGTAGTGCTCCTTTGTAACCACTGCAGGCTTCACAATGGTAATGTCAGAGACTGTCTCTAGTAGTAGTCTCTCTCCCATTCACTAAGATAGGATATAACCTCTTGTGGTATTTTGATACCCTTGTTGACTCAAGATGACTTACTGCTGGCATTTTGTCATTCCCATTTACTGGCTCTCCCACCTTTTGTTCCCCACCTTGCCTCCATGGACATCTATATGCTACATGGCCCCACTGATTCCATTTAAAACATTTAACCCTAGGTTTTGGACATGTACCTGGATTATTGTCTTCCCCTGCTACTGGATGATTCTGTTGGGGCAGTCTGGGCTGCCCACCATGGGTTCCCTTAAACCCATGAGCAGCACTGGGTGTCCCTTTCCTGTGCAGGGATGCCTTGCTTGCTAGGTATAGGTCTCCCTTCTTTCCCAACTCACCTACAGGAAGGCATTGTCTATCAGCTAACCAGATTCTCAATTCCTCAGGCAAAGTGCTAAGGGCTTGTTCCCTCACCAAAAGGTCCGTCAGCCCTTCAAAAGTGGTGACCTGACATCCACTTACCCAACTATGAAATTAAGTGCTTAGTTCAGCAACATATTCACACACACTTTCATCTGCCTTGCGTCTATGCTCACAAAACTTTTTCCTGTAAGCTTCAGGTGTTAACTTAGAACATTCTAGCAAACATTTTTTTACATTATAATTTAAGCAGTCATTATCAGACAGTTTGGAAAGAACAGTTACAGCTTTACCATGGAGTAAGGGGGTCAGGAACTGTACCCAGAGCCCTTGGTCAGCATCATACTGTTTACATACCCTCTCAAACATATGAATGAAACTATCAAAATTATCCCCCTCTGTAAATTGGGGAAGAAATTTACTGACCTTTGTTGCTTCTGGGGTTCGGTTACTCCCTTCCCCATTACCTCCATGACTCTGGTGAAGAGTCAGTATCACCTTTTCATGTTGCCTCTGCCTCTTCTCCTCAGCTTTCAGGCATAGTAGTTTCTCATTTTCCTCAGTCTCTAGATGCCTCAGTCTCTCTATCTGCTGCCTCTATTTCCAAACACTTGGCCTCTAGCTCAAGTCTCTAACTCCAGATGGATTTTTAAGTCCTCTGCGGAAAGGCTGAGCTGTCCATTTTATGAGAGTTGTACATCTCCACAGCCAGTCTGATCACCCTCCTCACTGCTATTCTCTGATGCAGCTGTGACTAAAGCTACAATCATGTCTGCCTTAGTCAAGTTGGCATGCACCAGTCCTTTACCCTGGCACATCTCAGCTAACTGGCTCCTTTGTCAAGCTTACTATACTCCTCTGCTGACATGCTTAACTGCTCTCCCTGACTAACTAAGCTAACAAAAAAAATAAAACAATTGTGATATGAACTCTGGATGTTCACTGCGTGGTTGATTAAGAGTACAAGCACTTTCAGTGATCACTGTACACAAGCTACAGGAATTCAATTTCCACACCACTACAAGTCAATTAATATGTGATGTGGCTATCTCACCGCTGTCAACCAAGTAATATGTGATGTGGCAATCCCTCGACTGCCAGACAATTAATTATGTGATGCCTCTGCACTGGACCAGTTATCAAGGAACCTCAATGCTCATCACTAGCACCAGTGAGGGACGTGCAGATTGGGAGGATGACAAGTACACACACAGTAAAGTACAATTTCCCTTAAGAGCACACAGAGATCATACTCAGTCTGGGGCTGGTTTCTCTCTCATTATCCAGATCCACTGGCACAGCTATAGGGTTAACATCTCAGCCGAGTGGTCAAGCGAAAACCTCCAGCACCCTCACTGTCAGTGCTTCGTGCCCCTGTCCAAGTAGCTGACACACACACACACATGCACGCACGCACACGCACGCACACACACTCTTTCAGATTTGATTTATATACAGACAGACACTCCTGGGGAAGGCTGGCAAACGTTCACTAGCTATGCCGCCTTCTGCCCAGACTATAAGGTAGTACCAGCTGCCACCAACCACTCTTATCAGCTACTATAAGGCCATTCCAAAGGGTGACCAATTCTACTGTGTAATGTTACTATTATCCAAATGGTAAGTGTGTCCAAAACTTTTAAGGTTATTTAAGAGTGGCCTATACAGCGTCACCAAATACATGAAAGTACTTTAAGAGCTTATATGTCTTTAAACAAACCAACCACAATTAAAAGGTTTAAATATATTTAATAATAAATAATAAAAGAACAAGGCAATACTCAATGACTCAACACAGTGACAACAGAGTTCAGAATTACGGGAAATACAGTCTCACATAAATATAGGAAACATCTAAAAAAGAAGTTATGTACTCACCATAAAGTTCCATCTCTTAGCTAGCTCGTGGCTAGGTAGGTATCCCATAGTGCACCAGTACAATCCCCAGATCTTGTTTGCTGCTAAACTACAGAAAGACAGAACTAATGTTATCCAGAAAGAACAGCAACAATGAAAGGTCTCCACCCTGTCAAGGTAATACTATCCTATCTCCAGATCCTTCCAGGATGGGGGTAGGTGGGTGGGTTCATAAGATTGAAGGGCAAGATGGACTACAAACATGGAACGTTATGGTGAGAACTTAACTTCTTTATGTTCTGTAGTCCTATCTCGCCTTCATTCTTACATATGGGACAGCGTCCCTAGCACCTTATTCCTGGGTGGCTCACGAGAAAATACTCCTGAGTACTGTGGAACCAAAGGAGGCTCTACCCCTTGAGATCACGTCCAATTTGTAATGAGTGATAAAAGTATGGGGGTAGCCCAAGTTGCTGCTGCACAAATACTGTCAATTGGGGCCCTGACTTGGAAGGCAGCAGATGTAGACAGGGATAGTGAAGAATGAGCCTTAATTTTGAACGGTAGAGTCTTTCCATTGGCGGAGTAAATAAAGGAAATACAGCTTGAGATCCAATTTGACAGTAATTTTAGAGACTGGCAGACCTAGTCTAGAATCTGAAAAGGATACAAAAAATGTATCTGACTTTCGGAGATCCTTAGTCATGTGAAGGCAGAACTGCAACATCCTGTAAACATCCAATTGATGAAATTTGTATTCTGCTACGTTAGAATGGTTAGGGAAAAACACCGGTAACTCTATAGTTTGGTTCAGGTTAGTTTGAGAGCAAACGTTATGGATAAAGGAAGGATTCATACGAAGAGAAACTCTGTCTTTGTGGAAAATGAGATAAGGAGGCTCTATAGACACAGTGCTTGCAACTCTGATACTCGTCTAGCTGATGTGATGGCTATTAAAACAAAGTCTCCCAAGAGAGAAATTTCAGCGGACACGAATGGGCAGGCTCAAAGGGCGGTGAAGTTAGCTTGGACAAGACAAAGTTCAGATCCCAGGAAGCTACCGGTTCCTGAAAGGTGGGTCTCAGCAAAGTAGCACCTTTAAGGAAGGTTTTACACAATCTGTGTGACATCAGGTTAGACTCATGCAGGCCCAAATGAAAATTAGATATCGCTGCCAACTGGACCCTAATTGTGGCAGCAGCAGATCCCCGGTGGAAAAGTTCGGACAAAAATTCTAAAACCATTGGGATGGATGCAGTGTAAGGATCTACATTCCTTTCTTCAGCCCAGATAAAAAACCTTCCCCATTTGCAAGAGTATAACCTCCTGGTGGAAGGTTTATGCGAAGATGTGAGAATGTGGGTCACAGCAGGTGAAAAGTCATGAAGCCTGACTAGGGATGGAATTGGAGCAGCCATGCTGTCAAGTTGAGGGTGTGTAGGCTGGGATGAAGGGAGCCTGACGTGTGTCAAGAGGTCTGGCACTGGGTCCAGAGTCCATGGATCATCTAGTAGATGAGGCCCGAGAAAGGGGAACCAAATCTGATGAGGCCAGTAAGGAGTGATGAGAATCATTTTGCTTCCTAACATCTTTGCTTTCGGAATCATTTTGGATATGAGAGGAAAAGGAGGGAAAGCTTAAAGGGGTCCCAGGGGCCAATCGTGAACAAGTGCGTCCCTCGGTGACTCCCCCAGAGGGGGGATAAGGAAAAATAGCTGCTGCATTTGTAGTTGATCGGACTGGCGAATAGATCGCAGCAAGGCCGTCCCCATTTGCAGAAGATCTGTTCCACTATTTCCTGATTCAGAGACCACTTGTGAGGCATTAAGACTGCTCAGCTGAGTTTATCGGCTATCACATTGGTTGTCCCTGGGATGTACATTGCCACCAGAAAGCGCTGGGAAGATATTGCCGACTTCCAAATACGAATAGCTGCTCGGCAAAGGGGGTAAGATCTGGTTCCACCTTGTTTGTTGAGACACCATACCACTGACATGTTGTCTGACTGGATTGCTATCGTACCTAGAGGGAGAGAGTCGTGAACTGCTTGCAATGCTAGAAGTACTGCCATCATCTCTAGGACACTGATATGCAGGTGAGTCTCGTAATCTTGCCATGTGCCTTGGACAGTCCTGCCTAGATAATGCCCCCCAACCCTATCTGGGAGGCATCCGTGGTCAGAGTAGCAACGGGTTGGCGTGGAAGGAATGGGGTGCCTGCTGTGAGTTGGTTGGGTTGAATCCATCAACGAAGATCCTTCTTGCAAGACTCTGTTATGAGGATGTGGTGAGATAGAGGCAGTTGCTTGAAAAGACCACTGGGACGATAGAAGCCACTGAAAAATTTGCATGTATAATCTGGCGAGAGGGACTAACACTATGGTGGATGCCATGGTCCCTAAGAGTTTCAGCACCGTCTTTGCCTTGACTTTCTGTAGAGGAAGTAGACAGAGAATTTGTTGTCTGAGGTTCTGCGCTCTTTCTGTGGGAAGACGAGCTAACATGGCGACTGTGTCTATTTCTGCGCCTATAAAAAAATCACAGATTGAGAGGGCGATAAGGCAGATTTTTCCCAATTTATTGTAATCCCCAACTGGGAACAAAGCTGGATAGTGGAATCTCTGGTTTTTAGGAGTAAATGCCTGGTGGGAGCAGTCTGGAGCCAGTCGTCCAGGTACGGAAACACTTGGAATCCTAGACGTCTCAGGTGAGCTGTCACTACCGCCATACATTTGCTGAACACCCTGGGGCTGTGGAAACCAAAAGGCAGAGCACGAAATTGGTAATGACTGGCTCCCAGCCGGAAGCGTAGATGACTCCTTGATGCTCTGTCCATTTTTATATGGTAGTACACATCTTGGAGGTCTATGGAGCACATCCAATTGTCTTTCCCCCAAGAGAGGGAGTATAGACGGCAGTGTCACCATCCGAAACTTAGCCTTCTTTACGGACTCGTTTAGCTTGCTGAGGTCCAATATGGGCCTCCAGTCCCCTATACGTTTTGGCACTAAAAAGAATCTGGAGTAAGTTCCAGAACCTATCTGGTCTGCGGGGACAGTTTGGATGACTCTGTTTGTGAGCAACTTTCTCACTTCTACAGTTGCTTGATCCCTGTGATTGGGTGGAACATCCGGGATCTTCCTGGGAGCGAGGGGTGGAAGAGAAAAGGGTATGGAGTAATCTCTGGTGACTATTCTTTGTACCCATTTGTCTTGGGTGATATTTAGCCAGGCTTCTGGATACAAAGACATGCAACCCCCGACTGGCTCCAGAGAAGCACAGCCGGGCCCCATATCAGGAGCGTTGATAGGGACGGCTTTGAAACAAATTGCGGCCTCCCTGGTTTTGCGGGCTGCCCCTGCCTCTAGGGTGACATCTACCATTTGCTCCTCCTCCTCCGCCTCTTTAGGAGGAGTCACCCTGTGCATCAGGGAAAAATCTCTGGGACTTCTTGAACTACATCTTGCCACCTCTCTGACCCTTAGGATATGGTCTAGAGGGGACGGTAAAACGTACTCCCATGGCAGAGAGCATTTTCCCTTCTTGCTCGCACCTGGTGAGTGTATCTTTTACCTTAGGTCCAAACAATGAAGAACCATCATGGTAGACTTGAATGGCTCCACAAAATTACATAAGCGTATCCAGGAGTGCCTCCTAAGGGAAACTACTGAACCCGCTTCCCTGCTCGCTCAGTCGGCTGCATAAAAAAATCAGCCTCATGGAGGAGTTAACGATGGAACTGAAGGTGGACAACTGAGCAGACACCTTCTCAGGGACTTCTTCAGTAGATGCACCTTGTAGAGCATCTCCCAACTCCTTAAGGAGATCTCTTTGAAGCCTCGTAAAATGTGTAAGATAGTTAAGCGATCTGAGTGTGAATGCCGCAGATGAAAAGATACGCCTCCCGTATCTGTCTATCATTCGAGACTCCTTATTCAGCGGATGGACAGATGAAGTCTCCGGTAGCTCCTTCTTAGTGGCCGCCGCCACCACCATGGCATCTACAGACACGCCCTTGGACAAGAATTCTTTCTCTTTGGGGGAAGACAGAAATTTATTCGGTCTTCTGGGAACTGGCTCCACGGCATCAGGACTCTCCCACACCTTCCGACTAACAAGGTCTAAAAGCTCATCAAAAGGTGGAGACACCCAAGAGGCTGTAGTGTGAGACCTGAAAGCCTTCAGGTACACTGACTTCTCATGAGAAGGGGTAACAGTGGGCCAGCCACCTCTCTGCTTAAGGATCTCGAAGATGTCTACAAAGGAGACATCATCAGAGGACGACTTGGGGGACCCTTCTGACTCCTCAAGGTCAGTGTCGGAGGTAATGGACTCAACCTGGGAGTCTATATGCTTCCTCTTACATGTCCTCTTCAGAGGGGGCTCCTCAAAAGGATATTCTGGGGAGGTCTCGGAAGACTGGGGGCCACCAACCAGGGGCTCCTAAGGCTGCGGGTCTCTGCTGTCGCAAGACAGAGTAGGTGGTGAGAAAGAGGTCGGTGCCCGAGGGGGAAGAGTGTCGGTACCCTTGTGTGGAGCTGATGAACAAGACAGCACACTCCTCATCATCTCGAAGGCAGAGCTCTCTGTCTCCTAAGACAGCCTCAGCTCTGAGGAAACTGAGGAAGTCATCGGCTCCAGAGCTATCAGCTCTGAGATGGATGTAGGGTCCGAGCTCAGCCTAGCAGACACACTGAGAGGGAGAGACAGAACCGAGGAGGTTCGGTCCAAGTGTCCCTGTCGGGGCCGACCGGCGAGCTTCAGCTCCTACACACCAAAGGTGTCGGAGCAGAAATTGGCTCAGAGACAGCCTCGAGGGGAGCTGGAACCAAGGGTACCACAACAAGTGGTACCAACCACTCCAGCTCCGAAGGCAGACATGGCTTGGAGGAGGAACGACAACGGGGGGGGTGGACTCAGGTGGCTCCGGAACTGACTGGGTCAGCGCCAACAACATTTTTGGCAAGGCAGATGACTTCAGGAGTCTAAGCACTACTCTCTCCACATCTTCCTCTGACAAGCTCCTGGAGGATCTGGATGACAGTGTAGGTGATTTGGTTTTCTGCAGAATTGGAGATCTTAAGGTTGGGGAGACCGGCAAGGGATCTCTGGACCGGCTCCGATGTAGTCTCTCAGTAGTTGTCTCCGAAATGTTTGGAGCCGAAACTGAAGTGCCAATATCAACAATCTTGATTGGCTCCGAGGACACTGGAAAGCTGAGGAGGTATAAGTCTTATCCGGTTTAGATATTTTTTGAGGAGGTTCTGATACACCAGATGCCGCCAGAGAATGCCTTTTGGCCGCCTTAACCTTCTCTTTCTTAGAAGAATGTGATTTTGAAGAGGAAGATGAACTGGCTAAGTCTTCCTCAAATGAAGGCTTGAGAAGACCTTTCAAAATTAACTTGTTCTTCCGCTCCTGGAGAACTCTGGAGCTGAAGGAACAGCAGAATAAACAAGTTTCCTGCAAATGAATGGCTCCGAGACAATAAACACAATTACTATAGCTATCTGTAATTGACATCTTCTGGGAGCACTTTACTCATTTTTTGAAACCCGAAGGTTTGTGGTCTTTAGACTCTTTAGACATAATAACTAGCTAAGCAGGAACACACAAGCACGAGGACTAGGTCCTCTAACTTAAATGGGCCTAGTCCTAACCACACACACACAAGGAAGAAGTAGAGAGGACTAGGTCCTCTAACTTCAACAGGCCTAGCCCTGGAAAAAAAAGAAATAAGCAGAGAACTAGGTCCTCTAACTTAAACGGACCTAGGAAGATAGGCTAAGTCATAGAAAGAAGGTCAGAAACTATCAAAAGACAATGCACACAAGCTAAACTTCTAAATATCTAAATTTCCAACTCTAAATTAGAACGCTACGGCTCGAAGAGCTAAGTCGTAGAAAAAACAAGGTCAGAAACTATCAAATGACACTGCGCACAAGCTAAATTTCTAACTATCTAAATTTCTTTTTGAATTAAAACCTCAGTAATAATCAAGAAAAACACTGCACCAGTATAATAGCAAAAATAAGCGCAAACATGCAACGTTAATAGAAAAACTAGCACATAGGATACCAAAAGGGAGAACAAGGGCCAATGGCCAACCAGTTCTCAACAACTAACTAATTTAAAAGTCAAAAACACTCCAAGTCAGAAAAAACTCCTAACACTACTAAACTCTACCTGGAACAAGATAAATCGCTATAGGTAAACAGTAATGTAATAATAATAGAAAAAGTTTTAAACTTAGCCACAGCCAAGCAAGAAGCACATCTGAACTCATAGACGGGGCAAATGAGATCTGGGGATTGTACTGGTGCACTATGGGATACCTACCTAGCTATGAGCCAACTAAGAAACTTTGAGCTTGTAATAGGCCGAGTCGTAAGAATTAAGGCGAGCTAGAACTACATTACATCTAATCTTACTAAATTCCTATCTATCTCTAAGAGAAACCACTGTAATCTAAGTTTTACAAACCAGACAAGTGCCGATGAGAGGATGTTGTCAGATCCAAAGACAAATCACTCTCTGAGATGGTTTTTAAATTACTTTCAAACATTTCTACTCGTTTATTTCAGATTACATCATTCTTTGTCCCCTCTGTGTCAAAAATACTTATTTTTTTAGAAGTTTCCCTGGAACTGGAAGTCATAAAACAGTTAAAAACTTTTACCTTTGAAACCTGTAATTATTTCTGTTTCCAGACAATAGAAAGAATTTCTAGCTGCAGACAGTCTGTCTCCTAGCTGAGATAAACACCATAGTAAACAATTCACTTATTTACTTAGAGTTTGCAAGTTAACTCTGTTCTTTTCCAGTAGGGTGCACTGTGGTTACATTCTTGAAGCTCAGCACATAAGATACAGTTTAACACACACTTTTGCACCAGCTGTTTAATACACATAACATATAGTTCTCTTACATAAGACAAGTCTATGGATCGTATTAATATTCACAAATGACAGAATTATTTACAAAATTCTAGCTAGCTGGGCTGGGAGTCTTCACACACTCCACATTAGCAACCACATTCCACCAATGTTATATACTATAGCTCCAATGTAACACTTCTGCTCTCTAATTCAAACGTTCCCCATATCTCTTCAACAGCTAATCATCATTCTTGCAGACTCCAGTATATACTTCCTGACCCTCAGCAATACCTCTAGCAAAGTCTTTCAATCTTTAATTTTACAGTCAAAACTACAGTGCAATATCCTTTCAATTCTACTTACCCTTCACAACAAATTAAATTTAAATAGGAATAAAGGGTTCCCTTTCATATTCTCCTTTACCTGTCTCTCTCACTCTCTTAACTCTCCACACTCCGCTCACCTAAGCATCCTAACAACTTTATTAAAACCATCTTTCTATAATGTCAGGATGGTCATTAAAGTTATTTTCATCATCCATAAAAAACTTCCTACACAACTTTCAATTTAACTGCCCTTTCACAAAAGCCAATTAAATAAAATGCACTTCCACATTATAAAACTTCTGTCTTACTACTCATCTGAAATACAAAAAAAAAACTGTCCTAATGAGCATGAATAGCATTAACAGAGGCTCACAACTTGGATCCAGATTACTTACAGAAAACCTTGCTAGCACTGATCTAACAAAATATGCCTCAAGGACACATTATGTCCATTTACCTATGTTCAGAATAATCATCACCTACTCTACAGCAACAGAACTGGCAGCAGAAACAGAAAAGGTGAACTTTTTCTACTAACAAATTATAAGTCCATATCGGTTGTAAAATACACCACTTCTAAGGCCCTAACGACTCCCCAAACTGGATATACGCCGCAGTCCTGCTCGGACATCTGTCTAAAATAAACTTATGTGTGTCTCTTCACAGACACACACACACACACACACACACACACACACACACACACACACACACACACACACACACACACCCTCATTCATACCACTTCTTGAAAATACTATTAACAACTGTGGTCTAACAATCACCCTAGGAACATTTGTTTTGGGTGCATCTGGTAATCACCTACCAGGCCAAACGCATCAAGAGGATGGGACTCAACCTTAGGCTTTATGCATACCACTATTATTTCAATGAGCTATACAAGCCTCTCTTTCTGTCCAAATAATAAGAGTGACCACTGCCCAGTTGCACCATCTTGGTCACTCAAATCCAAACCACACCCTCCTCTCCATACACGTTGCACCATACCCGAGACTATGAACCGTGCTCATTCCATACCTAGAAGAAAGTGACTATAGAATTTAATCGTTACTGTCAGTTGTCCTAATAAGGCAGCACAATCCTATTTCAAATTAATTCTTTCTAATATTAACTATTTCTGCTTCATTACAAAGAGAGAGAGAGAGTGAGAGCTAAAGGTAGCACTGTGGTTAACTTCTGAAATAAAAATTCTCTACAAAGGCAGAAATTCAGCCTGGAAAAATTAGAGGAAATGAACTCAAAACGACACCAAACATCTTGTATCTTAATTTAAGAAATAAAATGCAGAATACTGCTCATCTGCCCTAGTTAAATATCTCAGAAATAGGCAGACTAACTTGTCTTCCTCTCCTCATCACTTCAGGAGAACCATAACAGACATATCTAGCAGATTCAAAGATTTTACTCCTGCACCTTCCCCTCTTTCTACTTACCCTTATCTTACTAGCTTCAAACACTTTCTTCTCTCAAAATCTAACCACCCTATCCTAAATAAATATTCTAATCCTACCTTTACTTCAAGTTGACTAAATTCCAATCTTCTGTTTTAAAGATACCGTCAATAAAGCAACCCTCGTAAAATGCTGAAGAAACCTGACTGAAGACCATCTTTTGAAAAAGTAGCCTACTACATCCAGTCTTTCCCTAAGCAACACACACAACAAAACTTTCCCACATTTAGAACGTGTCCACACTGGACGGCTACCCAGTCAGTTCATACATGTTCAGGTAATACTTAAATTCTCATAACACCAGTGGACACAATGACCACAGGCCAGCCTCAAATATTTCATCTCTTAACAAAAATCATAGAAAAACACATTTACCAAGAACTAATTTCTCATATTAACAAATAACATCTGCTTACAGATTACCCTCATGGCTTTAGAGCTGGCATTAGTACCATAAAATTCCTGTATATTGCTATTAATTCTATACACAGCAAGATGAGAAATGGCCTCCTTCACTGATATCCTTTTCATTGATGAGTGCCTTTGCTACTGCTAACAACACTATCCTAAACAAAAAACTAGTAGCACTAATCTTATCCCCACTTATCCCCAATGAACAACACTGGTTTTCTATCTAGTTACATAACCAAACCTTACAAGTAAACAATAGCCCAAACACAGCAATGTTAACAACAGCTGCCCTTCTGGCTTCTACTCTTCATCCAATTGTATCTTTGCTCGTAAGGATAAAACTCAAGATCTCCTGTCTCTCAATATAACAATGTGCTTAAATGATTTGTTCATCAAAGACTTATACAATGTTCCACTTCCTTACAAACTGGTACAAGACAGTTTCACTACACTATACCACAAGCTTTCCTAAAATCAGCTTACTAGTATCACTCAAAAAAAAAAAAATACTTGCATGATTCTCAGTACTAACAAAAGAGAAATTAACATCCTTCCCAAATCACTATAACTGACCCACTAGATAATTCCATCTCACAACAATCAAAGCAAAAATGCCATAGCTTTAACCTACATACAATACTTCCATTTCAATACCGTACTGATCTTATAACCAGTAAACTACTCACACAACTGGATCTTTGTTGTAACAAATCTGTTATCTCCAGACTAGAGGATGGCTATTGCCAAAAATGTATTAATACCAAATCTAAAGTATATTCTGTCCACTACTGCTCTAAATTCATTCACAAATATGACACAGTTACAAACCACCATCATTTTTTCTTTCCAAAGTCAGCTTTCTTATTGCTGTGTAATCTACTTAACCTATCTAGGTACCTTTCTGTCTCTGCTCTACAGCTTCTTCCTTTACTTGAAATACTTACTTTGCTGATGCCTAGTCTAACACACATACAATTCCTCCTAGTCCTCTCTATTCTCTCTCAAAATGTTGTATATATGCATACATATACATATACATACACATACACACACACACACACACACACACACACACACACACACACACACACACACACACACACACACTGAAATCCACCTTCTTTACAGTCATAATATTCTGAAGGGTTTGGTTTGCACATCAACTATTGGTTCTGTCACAACTATGATAGTGTGGTTGCCCACTAAATTGCCTGCAAGTTCATCATTCAATTTCTTTTCTCTCCAGTATATCACTCCCTATTCCTTTCATTATTTACACTCATTCTTCTCAAGCTTGAGCCAAGTCATCCATCTTCCCCACTTTCCATTTCCAGCCTTCCTTGGCTTCTCTCTATCCTTCCCTCCCCTTTTCATCTACTAGAGCTACCACTTATACATCTTCTTACCTACTTATCTCAGTATTTCACCATCTGCTCAACCTAAGCCTACTCAACGTGGCCATAACTACTAGTACTGTCTTACCTTCACCCCTGCCAGTTAGCTTTACTGGTCCAGTATCTGTAACCTAGCCTCCCAAATTATTTTCCTCCTCCTCAACTTCTTATTTCATTTACCCTGATTTCATCCCCCCACTTACCCCATCTCAAGCATTGTTCATTCTAATTTTCCTACCATCTTCCTTCCCATTTTACCCAATTCTTTCCGCCTTCCCTTCCAATTAACTCGACCATTTTATTATCTTTAATTTTTAAGTTTTGCCTTCCATCATTTAACTACCAACTTAAACCTACTCATGTCCTCTTTCCCCCTTTCAACCCCCATTAAATTGTTTGCTAAATGTATTCATTGCAAAGCTGCTACAGGCACTCATTTTAAACTTTTCATTCTTCGTAACAGTTCCTTTAAGTAACCTATAATATTGCCAGGCTCCATCTGTTCTGCTCAGACACACTAATTCTCCACAGTAGTCCATGCATTTCATCACTCCACTACTCTCAGTATTTCTTTGCTCTTAGCTCCACCGCCATCTCCTCCCACTGGTTTCATATTCCATTATTCACCTAGTCAGGACACAACCTTCTTCCCTCCACTAATCTATTACCCCGTGGTGTCCTGTTTATTTATTGACGGTTAATCTCCTCGCTATCATGAGCTCATTACAGTGCCTGTACCCCACTATTCTCACTGCATTATGTTAGAGCAAACTAATATGTCCTCCCACAGTGTCATGAGCCATAAATCCAATTCCACCACAGAGTGCTAAGTCCCCCTTTCAGCTGGTCATTTAAAAGATGAATTCACCTAATTAAAAAAAAAATAATAATAAAATAAATAAACCCCTTTCACAGAGCTCATCCTCTAATCTCTCCATCCCAATGCATATGCTGCAAAAGCAGTCGAGTCAATATGCATCAGCCTCCTCTTTGCGCATTTCCCCTCCATTGAATTTAACATATAGCCCATCTACTTCCTTAATCTACAATTAATTGAAGGAACATTTTTTTTTACTGATTAAATATAGTCCACCCTCTATAATCAACTTTAAGAAAAGTGAAAATATGAAGCAACAGTCATTTTACTTATCTTGGTCTTAAAAACCATGTGGCATTCCATTTCACTCCTTTAGAGGATAGAGAAGAAAGCATCCCAGTCCATCTAAGTTCCAATATCCCATGCAAAGACACTCCTTTCAGTCTCACATCCACCATACAGTGCCCATTATTCCCAGTTTCACAGGTCTTCCGCTGTACTTTTTTAACAGTTCCACTTCCATTTCCAATATTTTTATTGTCAGCTCTCCCTTCTGTTTGATTCTTTATCTGCAGCTTCTCCTTCAATTTCTGTTTTTTGAACCGAGGAAAGTACTTTGCCATCTTCCTTCCCTGTTTCCTCTCCCTCGCATCATTATTTGACTGCCCGACTTCCCCTGCTGTACACCTGTCCATTACTTCTGCAACATCAACAAAAGTCATTACTGTCCCTTTTGTTGGTAAATTTTGAAAACAGCCATATACCCCCATCCTCCAATGGAAACACTTCTTACATGCTTTGATCAAGTGAAGGAATGCATTCCTCTTCTGCCTAGTCTCAAATTAAAAATCCATGTCCACAAACACAGTCACATCCTCCCTTGTCAACCTCTTGTCTGGTCACCACAGTTCGTTAAGGACTGTTTTATTTGCACACAAGAATAAAATCTTATAATTACTGATTGAGGCTTTTTTACTGACTCTACCACAGGAAGCCATGCAGTCTCTATAAACAGCTCTGATTTGGGAATACCAGTTCACTCTGCCCGTAACCATTGCTACTTGACATTCCCCACCTTCATATCTTTATGGCACTCCAGACACTATTATTATTATATCGAGCCCTGTCTTCAGCATCAACCATTCTTGTCTCAGTAAACAATTCAATCTGACCTTTGCTGACTTCTCTCATTCTCTGCCACTACATCTTGCAACACTGTGGGATGTTTAAGTCGTTTGATAACTTCTCCAAGCTTTTTTCTTGCACCAGTCAATTTTCCATTAGTGATTTTTTTTTCATCCGGTTCATTTCTTGCAAAATCACTTTTAAAATCACTTGTTGCGAATATAAGTTTTCCTTTTTAGCAATAACCACCTTTTCAGCCTGTTTCTTATCCCCTTCTGATTTCCCTTTTGGACTTTTCATGTCATTCACTAGGAACCAAGTTTATTCTTCCCCTTTTATGAATTTAAACGTTTCATTCAGAGCAATGCAGAACTACATGCATTTAAAGAGATGCCATAAGGGAAGTAACCTTAACTTACAATATTATCAATACTGTGATCCTCTCTTAAACACAGCAAATAATGCAAATGGAAATCTTTCAGAAACTAGTGACGCCCACACATGCAATTGTCAATACTTCTAGTCAAAAAAATCAGTAGTGAGAAAAATGCCAACATTATAAAGTACTTTAATTCCACCTTAGAAACGTGCCAAAGCAAAGTTAATTGACTGTTCACTCAGAGTGCAAAAACTGAGTAAAGACAGAAAACTTTGCTTACAATTAATAAACAGAACAAAGTACTGTAATCCTGAGTGCTACATGGTGACCTGCTATTGAAGATCTAAGATGAACTTTGTCAGAAGTTTCAAATCAAACATTTCAGTCTAAAGCTGCAAACCATATGACACATGTTAACATGTCAGATGAAATGGGTAACTGATGGTGCAGTCATCAGAGGTTGGAAGGGAGGCAAAAAATAACTCAAAGACTGCACAGTTGTTACTACCTCTGTAGTGTACATTAATGTCAATGGCTGCAATCTGGCTGATATGATGCAGCAGATAAATCATGGTCAAAACATAAAGGACATAGAAGAAATTTAACTATCAACACAGCACAGTTTTCAGCGCCCAACAGGTAATCCAAATAAAACGTTCTAATGGCTCCAAATGTAAAGCTTAAAAATTCATGTTACTAAAAAGTAAGATAAAGCCTCCAAGAGCATCAGTGGTGAAGCATGTGTCACATCTGAAACATTAAGGGATTAATTCAGAATCTAAGTACTTTACAAATATAATCAGTACTGGACTTGATATCGTAGGATCTTACCAGAATGAATCATAACACCCAGGAAGTTCCCTATTCATTCCATAAGACACACCTTTTGGACTGTGTGGTGGAAAAAGGGGGAAGAAAAGGTAATGGAGATATCACTACTGCATTGTAGGTTTTTTCCCAGGACTGCTTGAATGCAGTAAAATTCTGCTTTTCTGATTAAAAAGCAAACTTTAAACATATAACTGATTCAAGTTAGAAATTAATTTCTCTCTGAGATTATTATATATCATGGAGGGTCTTACTTCACTTTACCAAATTACCACAACACCAAAACTAAAATCTGTGAGACAATAACATTAAAAGGTTAGAAGAACGAGAGTGAACATCATCGGAACTTAGAAAATCGGACTATGTATATATTTTGAATGGAGACTGCGGTACAGTCAGGATCATGAAAGCTATCCTTTTCCTCACTGTAGTGCGATCTCAGAGTTGGTATATATAAGTTGCAGGTGGTGTGAATGGCACAGCCCCCCCCCCACATAGGAGGTTGCAAGGGGGCTTGCCCCTGCATAAACATAAAAAATAAATTATCCATACCTGCAAATTATATATACCAACACCAACATCACCCTACAAGGAGGATAAGGGTAGATTTCCTGATACTGAATGCACCACGACCTCCATTCAAAATTTATGCTTAGTTAATGATCTAAGTTCCAATTGTGCACTCTCGTTTTTCTAAACTTTCAATGTTCTCGTCTCCTTGACTTTAATTTCTGTGTTGTGGCAATTTGATAAAGTGAAGTAGATCCATTACGGAACATCAGTGATAATGTACAACAGTGATAATGTAATACTCTAATAACCAAAATCAAACTTACAGCTTTTTCAAGTTTGTGGCGCAGCTCCCGTTTCTCATTCTGCAATTTACTGATCTGTGCAGACTGTGACTGTAGTTGAGACTGCAAACTTTCCAGTTCCTGGGAAACATATTTCAGAAATGTAAACTCATTATAATTATAACGCATGTTTAAGAACTAGCTCTAAATACAATAAGTATATCTGAATTCTTTAGATTTTTTTCCCTTATATTTTTTATACCACAGACATTACCTATTTTTTCCAATAATTCCACTTCTGACCTAGTTGCCAGGGATTCTAACTAAATTAAGTTGCAGCTTGCATGAAAACATTTTCAAAAAGCAACACAAAATAGTGCTGACACCTAGCCTGACAGAAGGCATTTTTGGTGACACCAGAGCAAGAGCAGTGCTACACCTTTCTTAATATTAACATGAAGCAAGTTTTGTAGAAGCTTACAGCAACGAGCCCCATAAATATTAACTATAGTTGTAATGGGTTACCAGCAGTACTTCAATCAACAAAACACAAAGTCATTACACATGCAGCCTACACCTGGAGAGTTCATCAAGTTCTCAAACCTAAATTTGCAGCACTGCGTAACAAGCCTTTGGCAAGGCTCTCATTTGCTTTCACCACCTCAGTAAATCTGTAATCTTTCACAGTGGGTGAAAAACATCTCAAGTCTGGGATTACTCGTTCACATATAGTAAGGCTTACCACCTGTCCCTCTTTGGGCTCCAGAGAAAAACAAACAAAAAAAAAATGTCAAATATCATGAGATTTTAATACAAAAATATTTCCCAAGTGTTTGTTAGTTGCATAAAACAGTTATTTTTGTATCTGAATCTCTTAAAATGTTACATTAAATAGCGTAAGCAACTCTAATGTTATAAGACTAAGCTTTTATTTTGACAAAAAATAATAGTTCTGTCCTTTGCACTGGCCATGGGTATGTTTTGCCCTAACAAATATGATGTTTCTACAAAAAAAGAGTCCCACTTTTGGAATCTGAAAAGGTGGCCAGCCTATATGTAGTGACTAAATTACATGGGGTGAATTGATATCACTCCAAAAAGGATATATAAAAAAATAGCCTTACGATAAAAATGTGCTTACCAACTCTGTCCCCTAGTTTTAATGACAAACCCATAAAGAAAGACCCATGATGAAAGTAACAGAAATAAGATCACATAATTGATGGGTAAGGCCTTCTACAGAGGACAGTAATTGAGATTTCCTCTGAGGATATTCAATCACAAAATGCTTGCATTTACTTGCTCATGGATAAATACACAATTTTTCATATATGCAGACAGCAACATTACATGATGGTTGTAAGAGGGTGCACCCAACCTCAGCTGCCCAAGTTCTGACTCCAGGGAAAACTGAGCAAACACGACAAGCTCACTTTTAAGAGAGAAATATATACATTTACAAACTTTCCAGATATAGAAAGACATTCATCTGAAATGCTGATGGAGGAAATCACCTAGTGCAGAAGTCCATTTCTAAGATAAGCTGGTAAAAGCAGCACTTGTACATACTTATGTATGTGTTGTAACAGTGGCCTGTGACGAAAACTTTTGTAATGGATACATACTGGGATTTCTCCTTCTGCTATCATTAGCAAGGCACATATGTCTCTCATTCCCAGGCTTAGTGTTCTAGCACCTCCTATCAGTACTGTCCTCAACATCATGTACTGGGCTACTCACAATCTTACTCCCCATCCATGAGTGACAAAAAAAATGAAAGACAGGAAAAAATGCATACACACAAAACACAGGGGTATAAATACATCTCTCACACACATACACACACCTGCTTAAACTAAAGGAAACTCCATCAGCAGCCACAGAATGGAGGGGATGTGTATAAACAGGGAAATGGGAGAATAAAAAGCAGTACAGGAGACCCCCCTTTCAGACAAAATGATGTGACTTGGTACAAATACATTAATCTGATTTTGGAGATATTCTGCAGTGGGTAACTTCTGGACAGAATCCAAATAGTGAAAATTACACATTCAGGGAGGCATGAGTTTTTCAATTACCAAAAGGTGCAAGCTAAGGCAGCTAAATCCCGTAATACTGGTGTGATGAAGGAAACCGACTCCTGTAGTCAAGGTTTAGGGAACTGACTCCTGCAGTCAAAGTTAAAAAATATGTGGTGAAGGTGAGAATGAGAGCAAGTGCCCATGGCAAAAATTACCACAACGGATGCATTTCTGTAGCAAGAAATGGAAAGCCCCCCACCTGTAATGAACTGTATAAGCAGCATTTTCTAATAGATAGTGAACTGCCTAATTGGAAAAATAACACGTATTTTGCAATCCAATTATAAATGGTTTCCTTATCCAATGCAAATCCCTACCTAAGTAGAGCAAAGAATATGAACAGCACTGTCCCAATGCAGAATAACTTCCACTTGATGGCACAGGATTGCCAAGTGCATGTTGGTCTCTTGCAGCCTCGACAGCTTATAAAAAAAAATACTACATAGTCTTGTGGGTTTAAAAGTCTACAAAAGGAATCCCATTCACTTCAACCATGGAGAATATCCACTGTTAGGACCAAAAAAGAGCTTCCTGCACTGCAAGGAAACTAAACCACAGCCTTCTTGATCATCATAATTAGTTTTGGTCTTTTTTCCCCTGAACTTGTGGTATCCATGAGACAGATGGGAAGCTATACAGAAATCTTTCTTACGTGTGATGAAAAGAACATGCACAACAATTGCTCCTTTTCAAGCAGCACCAAAAAGAATAATGGGGGGATTTCACTTACAAATGGCAAATACTTTCTGGAAAGCTCTACTTCAGAAGATCCTTCATGCTGCATGAATAACATTTGTGATAACTGGTAAAACAGGTAGAATAATCCAGGACTCTTATCTTCCCCAAACACATGCTCATGCTTTCCTGTGTTGGGAGAAGATGGTAACCTGAAACCACTGCATGCTGAACCTCGTGAACTTCAAAGGTCTCTATGAAGAAGGAATATTTTGGGGGGAGTCAAGAGGAGAGGGAGGACTTCATGTTTCTGTACAAATCACAGATGGCCTCTGAGTCTGTAGCGTCCTCATGGAGTGCCACAAACTCCATTAACTGCAGGAATTACTACTATCTTGCAAAAGGGCAAACATATGATATTCCCACACTGGGTATTGGATGAATGGGAACAAATGAACAGGAAAAAGATGTCTTTTGGCCTTGTGCTGAAAGCAGGTTATATCCTCTAAAAATGTAGTCCAACCCCTGTGACTGAAGTTTCTACTAAGTATTAAACACCTGCTTGTTCTCTAGACCTTCAGCTGTAAGCAGGGGGCAGTAGAGATCTGGCAGACATATGGGACAAGTATGCTTAAGTAGTGGAGGTATGAAATCATGACATGAGCAAGGCAGCACATCCATGAGTGATGGTGATAGGTCTCCTCCAATCCATTCATCTGTCAATCCAACTGAGGACTACTTCAGGCTTAAGCCCTCATTACCCAAAGGTGAGCTCATCAAATGTGGGACTCAGGGACTGGCTAAATATTGGTCATAATCTGAGGATGTTCAAGCCTACTTATGCCTTCTGAGTATTCATCACTGTAGCAACATATGCCTTGGGTTGTGAGGATGATTTTCTTGCTTATTTGTGAAGGAAGAGTTACCTACCACTGGCCATTTTCTTGGAATGATGTAGGCCAACAACTTTTACTCATCAGACACCTAGAAGTGATGCTAAATTCTCTGACAGTTGGAGTGTGACAATTTCAAATGTATTTTCTTACCATAGCTAGGCATCTGTGTTACCCATTTTCACTATTCCTTAATGTATGGGTTTAGATTTGATCCTCAGATCCAACTCGGCCGCTTATTCCAGACTTGAGATTCGGCTTTTGAGTGCCTCTTTCTACCCATAATGCTCTATTGCATCCCCACTGCCTCAGATCGAGTTTGCTCCCCTATCCCCAAAGCAGAACAGGAATAGTCTGAAGGATAGACAGGGTTCAAACCTGGAATTGTAGGTTCCAGTACAGTCCAGTAGGTTTCTCCAGGAACTTGGATGGGGGATGGATGGGAAGGAAGCTGAGGAAAAATGAAAATGAACATCACAGATGAATATTTATGATAAGAACAAAACTTTTAAATATGATGTTGTCCTTTTTCATTTTTCCACAATGTATGGGACAGAGTCCCCAACTACGATGATCTTGCATGGACCTCATGGAAAGATATTCCGGAGTATTGCTGAAACAAAGGCATCTCTCTTTCTAGAAATAATATCCAATTTGTAATGAGTAACAGAAGTATGGGGAATGGACCACGTAGCTGCAGCACAAATGTCATCAATAGATGTTCTTGACCAAAAAGCAGATGATGTGGCCATGGATCTAGCTGAATGAGCCTTGGGAGGTTTAGATAATGTCACGCTTTTCTGAGAATAAATCCAGGAAATACAGTCTGTTATCCATTTTGCTAGAGTGGCTTTGGATACTACATAATCTAGTCTTTTTGAAGAAAGGGAAACAAAGAGTTGGTCTGATTTTCTGAACTGCTTTGTCTTATGAAGATAAAAATGTAATCTGTCTGTGCACATCAAGGAGATGCAGCATGTACTCTCCTTTATTGGAAATTTTTGGAAAGAAAACTGGTAAGTGAATGGATTGATTAATGTTCTTCTCAGAGGCCACTTTAGGCAAAAAAGAAAGGTTAGTCCATAAGGAAACCCTATCCTGATGAAAAATTATATAAGCAGATTTTGAAGACAGAGGCAGGAGTTCAGATATTCTCTTTGCAGATGTAATAGCTACTAAGAAAAATGCTTTCCATGACAGAAACTTCAGGTAAGATTCAGCTGAAGGCTCAAAAGGTTTCTGTGTTACGCCTTACAGTACTACGGTCAGATCACAAGGTAGTCAGGGATCTTTCATTGAAGGCTTAAGAAGAAAGATGCCTTTCATGAATGCTTTACATAGTTTAGATGACACCAGAGAAAAATGTCTGTTCCTTGTGTGAAAATTAGAGATAGCTGCTAGTTGAAGTTTAATTGTAGAGAAATTAGCTCCTTTCTCAAAAAGTGTTGTCAAGAACTGGAGAATCGTAGAGACTAGGGTAGAAAAAGCATCTATGTCTTTATTCAAAGTCTAAAAGGAGAATCTTTTCCATTTGCTTTTGTATACCTTTTTGGTAGATGCTTTTTAAGAAGCCAAAATAATATCACATACAGGTGAAGAAAGCCTGGGCTGTCTATTATTGTAAGTGGAGAAACCATGTGGTTAGTCTTAGTGCTCAAACGTTGGAATGGTGGATCCCTGATGGGTGTGAAAGGAGATCCAGAACTGGCTCCAGTATCCATGGAGGATAATGAAGATGAGACTATAGGAAGGGGAACCATACTTGTCAAGGCCAGAAGGGGGCAATGAGGATTACTGAATTCTTCAACCTGCTTGCTTTTTGTAAAAATTTGGGAATCAAGGGAAGAGGAAGGTAAGCATAAAGGAGACCTGAGGGCCAAGCATAAACTATGAGCATGAGCATCTCTTGGTGACTCTCCCTAAGGGGGGATCAGAGTGAAGTACCTGCTGCACTTGTTGAGGAGAGTGCCAAATAAGTTGTGGTAATGTTGGCCGTAATGATGAAAGATCACCTCTGCCACAAATTGATTGAGAGACCACTCACTGGGCATCAAAATGCATCTCCTTAGTTTGTCTACTAGCACTTTGGTTTTCCCCGGAATATGCATTGCAATTAGAAAGCAGTCTGATGAGATCACCCATTTCCATACTCTCATGGCCTCTCTGCAAAAAGGATAAGATCAAGTTCCTCTTTGTTTGTTGATGAACCAGACTACAGGCATGTTGTTGGCCTGAACTGCAATAGTTCCCAAAGGGAGAGTATCTTAAAATGCCTGCAACACTAAAAGGACTGCTCTCATCTCTAGAACACTAAAATACAACTTGATCTCTTGTGAAGACCATGTGCCTTGGACTGTTCTTCCCAAGAAATGCCCTCTCCTCAACTGAGAAGCATCTGTAGGGGCTGGAAGTACTAAGGGTCTGCCTAGATGTAGATTGTCCGATTGTACCACCATCAGATGTATTGTTTGCAATCTGGGGTGAAACTGACTGGAACAGATAGGGGCTGATACAGAATGGACCACTGTACAGCTAAAGTCCACTGTAGAGCTCGCATAAAAGAGTGTGTCAAAGAAAGTAGTACAATGGACACTGCCATGGAACCTAATGCCTGCAGAACTGACCTTGCTGAAGGAGTAGAATAAGGAATGAGAAAATGTATCAGACTCCTTATAGTGGAAACACAATTAGGAGGTAAAGAGGCTATTTGTTCTGTCATGTGTAGAACACCAATGTACTCCAGGCTATGGACTGGGATTAGGTTTGACTTGGCATGATTTATAGTTATGCCCAAAAAACTGCAAATCTGTAACAAATAGTCTCTGGCATGCAGAAGTAGATGCTTGGAGGGGGCAGTGAGGAGCCAGTCATCTAGATATGGAAGCACCTAGAATCCCTTTAGTCTCAAGTGAGCTGCCTCTACTGCCATGTATTTGGTAAACCCCCTGGGGGCTGTGATGAGTCCAAAGGGTAGGGCTCTGAATTGGTAATGACTTGCTCCCAACCAGAACAAAAGATGTCTTCTGGATTGCCTGTCTATTTAGATATGACAGTACCCATCCCTAAGATTTACAGTGCACATCCAATCGTCCTTGTGTACAAAGGGTAGAATGGACTGGACTGTGACCATTCAGAACTTTGCTTTCTTTACCTACTGATTTAAGCTGCTTAGGTCCAAAATGGATCTGAGGTCCACTGTTTTCTTTGGCACTAAAAATAAGTGTGAATAAGTTCTGAATCCTATCTGGCCTGGGGGGACCTTCTGGATAACTCTCCTGTCTGACAGTTTTTGGATTTCGTATGCTGCTGCCTTCCTCTGATTGGGTGGAACATTGGGAAGTTTCTTACTTTTGTAAGATGGAAGAAGGGAAAATGGCACGAAATAACCCCTGGATATTATGCTTAGCACCCATGTATCTTGTGCCATACTTCCTCAGGCATCTGTGTGCAAAGACAAACAGCCCCCAACTGCCTCCAGAGTTGGACAGTTGGGCAGTATTTCAGGAGTGCTTAAAGGGACTATCCAAAAAGGAATCTTAAAGCCCTGATTCTGTGGACCTCATCTGGCTCTAGGGAAACATCTACCACTGAAATTTCCTCCGCTGCCTCCGGAGGAATTGTCACCATGTAGATCTTGGAAAGGCCCTTGAGATTTCCAGAACCACATCTTCTTGCCACCTCTCTGATTCCTAGAAAAGGTTCACTGGGATTAAAACCTTGATTCCTACAGAAGACAGTCTTTCCATCTTGCTCACTGTGGGTAAGCGTCTCTTTTAGTGATGGCCCAAACAAGTAAGTGGCAGCAAATGGAGTGCTAATAAAAAATGTCTTAAAAGGTTCCGCAGAATTGCAGAGCAGCATCCAGGCATGTCTCCTTAAGGCAATACCTGAACCGGCTGCTCGTGAGGTGCCTTCAACTGTGTGAGTGATCAACATCATCGAAGCACTGGCTATGGACCAAAGAGTGGCCCAGTTGAGAGGGCGCCTATTTGAAATCCTCAGGAGACATGGACTCAGAAAGTATCTGAAAGCTCTTGGGTCAAATCTTTCTGAAGTCGAGTAAAATGTGCCAGGTAATTTAGTGATCTCAGGGCAAAGCTAGCCAAAGTAAATACTCACTTCCCAAACCTGTCCAATGCTCTAGATTCTCTGTTAGGCAGATGGAGAGCTGAGCTCTGTTTTCCTGGCTCTTTCTTGGCGGCTGCCATCACCAACATAGCATCAATGGGGATCCCTTTGCTCCAGTCTAGTCTGTCGGTTGGGGGGGGCATAAACCTGTTGGGTCTTAGGACTGGGTTTGATGGTATCCAGTTCTTTCCAAACCCGATGAGCAACTAAAGCAATACGTTCATCCTCTGGAGGGGGACCAAAGACGTACAAATGCTAAAACCAAAAAAACAGATTCTTCTGGTGAGGATCTCGAATATCTCTAAATGAGATGTCATCTGGTGGTGATCTGGGGGAGCCCTCTGCTTAATCAAAATCTGTATCCTCTGTAAAAGGCTCCAATGGGGTGTCAATGTGTCGCCTTTTACACAACCTCTTCCGATGTACTTCCTCTGTGGGATGTGCAGGTGAGGTGCTAGAAGAGAGGGGAGGTTGCTCTAATGGAACTGGCTGGATGTATACTGGTTCTGGCTGTCCCTGTGGAATAGGCGTGAGTCAACGAGTTAGGAACCAATGAGGGAAAGGGAGCTGGATCCGAGATATGAGAGACTGATTCTCTGTGGAGACAAAAAGCCCTTTTCACCATTTTGAAAGCAGATGGACCCGGAGAGACCCCAACCCGCCTCCTTGGAGGTGAAACTCCCGACGAAGGCAATTCAAGATCTCCCTTGGATCCATGCACTGGGGGGGGTGGAGCCATATCCGAACTGTCCAGGGCTGAGGCTCTGTGAGTGAGGGACAGATGTAATAAAATCAGAGCTGAGCCTATCTCTTCAGACCCAACACCGGCACTTTAGCTCTGAGATCCATTTTTATCCGATGATATCAGAGCAGAACTAGCCAAGGATATAGTTGGAATGGAGGAAGAAGCTTTCTTCTGATCCAACACCGGACCTCTTGGATATCTTGGATCTTGGGGATCCGAAACCACAGGATGGATTGGACAAGGAGAGAAAATAGCTTGAGAAGATGTTGGCATACTCATGGATTTGGTAGGGGACAGAGTTGGTAAGATCCCCATCTGGATTTGAGCTCTGTGAAACTTATGCATCATCCTATCCACAACTGCTTCTGATAAGCTCCTGGAGGACCTAGAGGAGGAAGTGGAAGGAGGCCTTGAATGCTTCTTTGAGGATTGAAGTAACCTTGAAGGTGGGGTACGTGATACTGGATTTATTCTACACTCTGGAGTAGCACTCCTATAAGCAGATCCCTGCGTAGGATCTGATAATTTCTTCGTCTTTGTGGGAGACTCCAAGGAAGACCTAGTGGACTTCAGAGAGGAGCACTTTCTATGCTCCAAATGAGCTGACTTGCTATGTTAGGAGGGAGTTTGAGCACCTGAAGTAAAAGTGGAAGGCAGAAGATGTCTTAAGATCAGTTTATTGTGTTGATCCTCTAAAGCACTACAGTAGAAGGTGGAGTATATTTTGCATGCCATATGTAAGTGATCAGCCCCTAGACAACACGTGCACTACTTATGGCCATCCGAATTCAGAATTTTATGCCCACAAGCACAACACTTTTAGAAACCTGTGGGTTTTTCCGACATCACTATTAAGAACCTCACAGAGTCTAAAAAGAAAAAAAGTTACACTCGCTATTACAAAAAGAATAAAGTAAAAACAGATAATTTTTTTGTTTTGTTTTTAACAGAAATAGAAAGACAAGTCTGCTACCAACCATGGCAAGCAAGAAAATACCCTAAATGGTAACAGAGATTACCAGCAATGGTAAGCAAGTGCTACTTAAAAAAGGTATTATAAAGTAGAAAGGTAATGAAATGCCCTAATGCCAGCAAGAGAAACTTACAGGGAGAATAGACTAATATGTAGAGAAGAAACAGAAAATACCAATAAAAGTTTTAAATATTTTTTCACAAGACGAATAATAGCTCAAGAGCTCGGAAACCTGCATCTGTTCACAATGGAGGCAAATGAGATCTGAGGCTGTGAGGATGCAAAAGAGCTTTATGGGAAAAGGGAGGAGTTTGAGAGCTGGATCCTAAGTTTGGAATAAGCGACAGAGTCAGATCTGAGAATTGGATCCAAACCCAAAAGTTGAGGAAGAATGAAAGGACAACATCCGATGTCATGTTCTTTCCTGAGAAAAATAAAAGCAATACAGGCTTGGATCTTGACACATAATTTGATAGCAACATGGGAGCTTGTTCTGGTTATATTGTTTATGTATGCAAAAGCAAAACAGATGAAAGCAAAGATAAAGATCCAAACTGTGCAAATGGCAAAAAAAGAAC